>NW_010392472.1:14190-49319 GCF_000710305.1 Buceros rhinoceros silvestris | reverse complement strand
AAACAAGCAGGGACTGATCATTTACAGTCTCTCAGAACATAAAATCTTAGAGGGACACAGTAAAATTATTAGACACAGTTTAAAACAGACAAAAAAGGAAAACTTCTTTGTGTGGCCTGTAGTTACACTCTGGCCAAATAAATAAAATAAATAAATTCCAAAAGGGATTGGCACATTAATGGAGGATGAGTTCTTTGTTGACTATGTGATACAATGCTCTGGATGTAATTTCAGTCTCAGGAAATCTTTAAGCTGTTGATTTTTTGGAGGCTGGAAGGCAGTGAAAGGACTCTATATGCCTTAATTCTCATACATTTGTTTCAGTATCTGCTAATAATCACTGTCAGAGACAGGATACTTGTCTAGACAGGCCTTTGATTTGAAAGGCTATGGTACTTCTCACGTTTTTTAATACATACTGGAGCAGCTTTGCCTAGAACTTGAAGTCATAGAGTTTATTCTCCTCTGGGGGCTGCACCTCTGTTATTTTGCTGATAGCCAAGAATGATAAAATAAAGATTAGAATGATAAAAATAAGACTTATGACAGCAGCAGCTTGCATGGCACAAACAGCATGGTAGCGAGTTGGTTTTCCCAGTTAAGAACTGGACCAACTTCATTTGCTGCCCATAAATGAGGTCTGTACATTCAATCACTTGGTAGTGGAGAGGGTCTGCAGCTGGGATGGATAGCAGCTTACTGAGCCCAGCAGCTCTCAGCCCTGCTTGGTGGTTTAAATTCATAGGTTGAAATTCAAGCCACTGCGTCATAATCCCAAAGCCTGCCCATGGCCTGGGAAAACAAATTTCACATGACCCTTCTGTACAACCTCAGTAGGTAAGAATAAGGATGCTCCCAACACCTAACAGTCAGTAAGCAGTGTTACACACTGTTCACAGAGAAAATGGAAACACCCTCCTAAATTCACCTGATCCTTAGACTCTGGTACGGACTCAAATCTCAGAGTAGGTAAAGTGAAATGTTCCCCAGACATGTCCTTTTCAAACCCTGCTCTGAAATGTAGGCGTCAGGAATGATGATGTGTATGGAGGAAAGCCAAAGAAAATATTCCTTAATGTTTGGAGAAATAAAGCCATTGTCTTTTTGCATTTGCACAGCAGGACATGCAGGAAATTTCACGGGCACATTAACAGAGTCGGTGCAGATGTTGCTCAGCATTTTCAGTAAATACTGGGCTTCTTTCTTGTTGGCTTTTTTTTCTTTTGTTTTTTGGCTTCTTTCAGTATCCCAGGGTTCTTCTGGAAAGGAAAGAAATGTAAGAGTCAATTCTGCAAAGTGCTGAGAGCCCTGGCCTGGCTTGGCTGATGTGGAAGCTGATGATACCCTGCACCCGTGGGCAAGGTGCTAACAGGTGTGAGGCTGTAAGCTATTGACGTATACATTCAACTGTCATAAGTCCCATAAAGTAGTAGCATTTGGCAGATCCTATTATTGATGATACTATGTTTGCCAACAATGTAAACCCATAAAACTTGCAAGTTAGCAGAATTCAAATCATATGAAGATTTTCCTGTGTTCTGTCCAAAAAGCTCTTGTAAGAGGCTGATTCATCCAATACCATTTCTGTCCCAAGAGCAAGGAAAGATCACTTTCCCACTCTTCCGCTATGGGAAACAGAACTGAAATCAGCACAGATTTAGTCCACTTGGTGGTTGCAGACAAACATGACCTTTTTCCTGACAAGAGTTTCCCTGAGTGGTGCTTGTTGCTGCTTTCTGAAGTAGTGACAGTTCTATTGCTGTAAGGTTGATTATACGGTAGAAATCCACCTATCAAATAGATTTGAAAAACAGCAAAAACCTATCTTCCTTGCTGCCTCAGGGCCATGTGTGGATTAATGTGTGAAATTCAAGCCATGGCACTGTGCTCTTTATTTAGGGATTTGCAAATATGTAAAGAGCAAGAGTTCTGTGCTTTCCTGCGAGCATTACTGCAAGATCTCAAAGCATTTACAAATTAATCCATCAACACTTACAGCCCCCTCAGAAACTTTCCCCCCCTTGTATCATGAGCATCTGATTAATATTCAGGACCTTGCAGGACTCCTTGTTTTTTCATCTTTAGGAGGAAACTTTGGTATAACGAACATATTTGTTGTCATCTAGTTTACTTCCAATGAGTGGGCGCGAGAACGTGTTTTCCCCAGGAGTACTGAAAAATTACAATAATTCCTTGCTCAGAAATCCCAAAAATACGACTTCAGAGAAGGCAGTAAAGCTTTGCCTATCCTTTTGGCCAGTACATCACTCCACCCCACCCCCTCACCCCCCCCGCCCCTCTAGCTGCTTCTCATGGCTCTGAGATCCCCACACACCCACACTCATACTCTGCTGCTTTCCTGTAGGGAGGTGCAGTTAATACACTGTGCACGTTTTGCTTCAGCTTTGGCATATTGGGCCAGATGCCTTGGGCAGTGGCTTCAGCTGTTTCCAAGTTTGACCTCTACAGAAATTGCTTAATTGCCCCTTTCATGCAAACCAAAAATGTTCTCTGGCCACCCCAAATGTGAACAGTGCGGCTCTTCTGGAAGAGTGCCTTGCTGGCAGCAGTTTACCCCTTCTGATGTTGCATTATTATTATTAATATTACAGTTGCTTAATGTTCCACGAAGGTGTAGGAAGAAGGCAGCATTCCATTACAGAAGGTTCTTGTTGCTGATTAATGATGAAGAGCCATAGAGGGGTGAAGCAAATTCAGGAGAGGGAAAGTTAAAGCTAAAAGCATTATTTCATATCAGTATTGCAATCAATCTCCACTTCCAAAATGGACTCTCTCATCTGAAACTTAAGTGGGGAGCCCAAGGAGGCCCCTCTTCTGCTTGGGATGGCTTGTGCCAGTACAAAGTGTCATGGTAATGTTCTCCTGCCAAGGAATATGACCAAAGCAGGAGAAAGTGCAGGACTTGCTTTTCATGGCTCCTCCAGTTCATCTCTCTGGAGGTGATGACCAGGACCAGTACTCTCACACTGGGGTGTCAAAATTCAGTTTACTATCCCAGACTGATGGTGTTTTTGTAGGGCACAATTTAAAGCTATTTTTATTCTTTCTTGACAGATCTATGGATGAAAGCAGGGGTGCAAACTGGCTCTTGGCAAGGGTGTTTAAATCCTCACACAATTCTTCTTGTTCCAGTTTATGCATCACTGCAGATGATCACGGTGGGTTCCCTCCTCCCCATGTCGTCATCCATTCCACTGACAGCATGTCAGTGCCACATCACTGTGCTTTCTTCTGGTTTTCTTCTTTTGCACAATTTATCTGAGCCATCCTGCAAAGCAGATACTTTCTTTTCATGGACACTTAAATCTTTCGGTGAAGTCATCCTCTCTCTGTCCAGGTTAAGAATGGGATGCTCTGCTCTATGGGTAGAGTGGAGGAAAGCTGGGAATAAGAGATGAGCATCATTTAATTATCATCTTAGAAGCTGTAATATCACAATTATAATTATTACAGTTGCATTTAGAAAACAACCAACAATGCTGTGTAAGGTCACGATCCCTGAGAGCAACCCAAACGGCAGCAGCACACCTGCCCAGTTAAGAACTGTGCCTTTGAGGGCCCGTGAACTGGGAACTGTTTATGTGTGTGCTGTATCCTATTCACCCATCTTGCCATCTTCCCAGAGAGACAATGTGTATTTCTGTAATCCCTTCCCAGCCCTTTCATGCCTTTCCCTTCCTTTCCCTTCCCTATTCCCTCCCCTCTTCCTTTTTCTCTTCCCTTTCCTTTCCCACAATGAACCCAAGCTCTCAAAGTGTTTATAAGTAAAAAAAAAATATACATTGAAATGACTAATGGGGCTTAGATCGATGTGGTAATGGATGTCACACCCAGACTGACCTCTATATGCTTCTTTTCCCTCTGTTTTCCTCTCCAAAGAATATGATTTAAGTTTTTTCAAATACATAGTTAAGATCTTCTAGTTTCAAGGAAAAGTTTATTTTGTAATTGGATCTACCTAAGATATTACTCAGTTTCTAAACATTGTCATTTTTTCCACAGGTTACTTGTAATTTCCATATATGAATTATCCTTTAGACATGAAAATCCAGGTTATTAATTTTCTAAGTATTAGTTTTAAAAATAGTTTTACAGGCTGAATATTGTAGGACTAAGGACTATAGTACTTGATCTAAGTTTTTTTTAAAAAAAGAGAATTAAATCCACACATATAAATATATTTATATAGAATGGAAGAATGATTTATGAACTTTCTCCTTAAAAAAAAAAAAACAAACCAAAACCACGTGCAGTAGGGTCCCTCGCCATTTGGTAGACACTCTTTTTCTCATAAAGGTCATTAGAATATACCCATTTCCCTGTGAAGTAAAATTCTGTGAGAAAAATCACTGCTTCAACAGCTCCTGGCTACAGAATGAGATTTCATAGAAAAAGCTACTTTTCGTTTTACTACTTCTAGTCAAGTTAGCAATTTAACTGAAACAGATGGGTGGAAAGTAGAAAAAGATTTCCAAAACTGCAAAGCGATCTGCAAAGAAGGGCAATGAAGCTGATAAAGGGTCTAGAGATCAAGCCCTATGAAGAGCAGATGAGGGAACTGGTAGGGTTTAGCCTGGAGAAAAGGAGGCTGAGGGGAAGCCTCATTGCTCTCTATGGCTACCTGAAAGAAGGCTTAGTGAGGTGGGGGTTGGTCTCTTCTGCCAAGTAACAAGCGATAGGACAAGAGGAAATGGCCCCAAGTTGCACAAGGGGAGGTTTAGGATGGATGTTAGGAAAAAATTCTTCACTAAAAGGGTTGTGAGGCACTGGAACAGGCTGCCCAGGGAAGTGGTTTAGTGACCATCATTGGAGGTATTTAAAAAACTTGTGGATGTGGTGTTTAGGGGCATGGTTTAGTGGTGGACTTGGCAATGTTAGGTTAATGGTTGGACTCGATGATCTAAAAGGTCTTTTTCAATGTAAACAATTCTATGATTCTGTGAAATTATCTTTCAAACTAAGCTGAGATGCCAAAAATGCTATCTGCTCTGGATCATCTTCATACAGGTGCATTTTTGTTCATTTTTGAAGTCTGGTTGACTTTTTCATGGTTCTTCAACTGATCGAAAAGAGAAAACTGTTTTTTTAATAGAATCTTCACTATTCCTGTCACTATTTCCTTACCTTTATGATTGATAGTGATGTTTAAATGTCTTTCTCAGTCTATTAGAGAAATAGGCAGGTTGAAACAGTCTTCCAGCTCTACATAGGACATCAAAGGTATATTCAATTAACTTTAGAAAACACTATAGAGGTGCTTTATATTAATACAAGCCAAATTTTAATAACTAATCTCTTTCCATTGTAATGGGAGGAAATTTGCAAGTACAATGAGTCATTTAGAAGCCATCAACTGAAGTGCTCATGATGAAAAACAGTTTGAGGATATGCATTTTTCCTTTCTTCTGAACATGAAAGAAGTAATTTCTGTCCTTCATATGGAAAGATGGAATTTAGTCACTTCCCTCTTTAAGGTGTTTAAGTGCATTCCTTGTTTTAATAAATTTTGAATAAATAAGAATTGATAGGTATCTAAGTTTAAAGACAAGAAGGTGTAAGGTTGTCAGGTTCTGTTCTTTTTATTGAAATTATTTCCAATAATTTGTTTTTAATTTGGTAACCTAAATTCCAGTAAGTGTCCTGCAAACTAGTAAGTGCTTATCTTGAGTATTCTGTCTGAAATGATGAGTAGTTGAGACAGCAGAAAGACAGTAGTTAGGTGCTGGAGTTAACCTACTCACTGGGTTTCTAGTTTAAAATTATTGAAATTCTTGGAGGTCTTCAGCATGCAGTACAGGACAGGAGCCTGAAGCTCACACTTCCCAGGCACGAGGACAACACCACCCATTTGTGGCTTACTCTCTTGTTGCTTCTTTGACCCTGGCTTTCTTGACTACACCAGTTTTGACAGAATGAGAACGTTCTTTCCCGTGCTCCTGTGTGAGGTTGCAGATCTGATCTGGAACTGCCTTTGGCTAAGGAGGAGAAAAGCCTTGAGCTTCAGCTTCCTAGGTCAGTGCTTTAAACCTCTAAACTGTCAGATAAAAGCAACAGTTCTGCTTCCCTCCCAGATGCAGGACTTTGTCCAAGGGCCTGCTGTGCTTCATGCAGAAACCAGTGCTTCCAATACACATTCAGCTTTTCCAGAAAACACCGAACAGGCTGGGCCTCGGGGACGTGGGTGGAGAGGTGTCCAGTTCTCAAGTCCCAAAGGGCTGCAGTCGTGAGAAAGGCACCAAAATGATCAGCTCTGGAGGGACGGCAGCAGACTGGGCTGTCAAGCACTGGAAGCACCTAGTGATCTTTACTGGGGAAAAGATCAGTGGTTGTGGCCCTTTTCATCCCTTGCAGGGCTAGGAAGGGTTTTTTGGATTGTACTTTTAGACACAGGCATCTCAGTTCTGCCTCCTTCTCCCTTAAGGCACCTCCACCTGTTGGTGTGGTCCCTCAGGTGTTAAGCACACTTGCAGGCACACATGTAGGCGCTGTCTTTACGTGAAGCTTTCTGAAACAGAGGGGAAACAGGCTGGATCTCTTGCAAAAGTTGTTTCAATGCGTAAGTTATTCTTTGGGAATTTCTAAGCAGGCCATTTCGTTAAGTGTAAACATATTCTTGGCCAGTTAATGGAGTCAAATGTTTTAGCAGTTCCATAAAAACCATTATCCGGCTAATTCTTGTCATTGGAAATTAACAAGCTGACTTCTGCCAGGATCTGTGCAGAAAGGGAACTCTATAAAACAGGATGAGCCAGGACAGAGATTTCTGCAAATCTGGGATTGTTTCCAGAATTAATTACTAAAATAATGGCTAATTTTTTTGTTCCAAACCAACACTAATTAAAATTTCCTCTCTATCTTTGTGTAATACTGAAAAGAATTCACTAAGCACGTATTATTTATATGGAGATTTTTATTTTATGCTGAATGCTCAATATTTCTTATGGGAGGTGATAAACACTTCCCTTCTCCTGGAGATTTGTGAATCAAATGAAGAAAAATCCATGCTGTTGCCAGCATGGTCTGTTTTTTACTTAAATTAACATAAAAATTAGCAGTTCAGTTTAAAGCCATGTGTCTGTTTTCTATTTTCAATGCAGTTTCTCTTGTGGGAAAGACAGGTAATGAGCTACGTGATATTTTTACTGAAGCAATATTGAAACTATGCATACGGTCGCTAGCATCTGTGCAGTTTGGCATGCTGTCACTTCAGTGTGGATTTTGGGTCTTAACTAACTGAATCACCCTCTTTTTTCATTTGCAAAAGTAAACTGACTGCTGATATGGACTGGGTGCCTCGGGGGACAGCTGAAATCAAGACAGTGGCCCAATGATTATGCTACAGGCATGAGGAAAAGTTTAATTTCTTGCCCAATGGTGCAGCAATTCCATGAAGGTAAAAATCTCAGTCTTTTCCCACATGGTTTTATCCTTCAGGGCCATAGGGCATAATTTACAAAAGCAAATCCAAGAGGCTTAACTTAATAAGTATAAACAGAAAAACTCTTTAGCTTTGGATATGATGCAGCCTTTGATCATAGGACTCTCTGTTCCTCCAAAGCCCATTGCTCCTTTTAATTATCTAATATTTAGTCTTCTAATTCTTTGTAGTTCCGCAAAGAGTGGGAGAAAATATTTCGTCCCCAACTCATTTCTGTTGTTCTCCTTTCTGTGCATTCCTGGGAGAGAAGCTTGATGTGAAATTTTGTTTAAGATAAAGCTATTGAATCAACGTTTCACGGTTTATGTACATTGTACATCTCCACTGTGACTTTGAGTGATCTTTCTGGCCTGTGAATAGCTTTGCCCATGCAATTCTAGAGACCAAGATAATTTCAGGATGGCTTAGCTCATCAGAACAGTAAAATAGAAAGCAAACTCACACCGATGCTGTCATTCAGATTTAAGAAAAGAAGATCAGATAGCTTAGATTTTTTCATCATGATATTACGAACCGCATAAAGCATGGAAAACTCGAATTACTGCCTATAGTTTGGAAGGGTAAACTAAGAAGAATTGAAAATATCAAGAAAAGAAAGGGAAATGAGATAAGAGGGCTTCCACCACTTGCCTGGAAATGAAGTACATCTACACTACTAACAGTTTAGGACATCTCCACTGGTTTAGCTTTAGTAGCCTGGGCTTCCTTCATGTGGCTGAGAACAGATTATTAGTTTCAGATGAAAGATGCTCCATGCATCTGGCATTCGTCGAATCACAGATTCATAAAATCCACTGAGTTGGAAAGGGCCTTAAAGATCATCTAGTCCAACCCCCTGCCACGGGCAGGGACATATTGCACTAGATCAGGTTGCTCAAAGCCCCATCCAACCTGGCCTTGAACACTTCCAGGGAGGGGGATCCACAGCTTCTCTGGGCAACCTGTTTCAGTGTCTCACCACCCTCACAGTGAAGGATTTCTTCCTAATATCTAATCTATATCTACCCTCTTTCAGTCTGAAACTGAAAGGGTACCCCTTGTCCTATCACTACAATTCCTTGATAAAGAGTCCCTCCCCATCTTTTCTGTAGACCCTCTTTAAGTACTGAAAGGCCACTGTAAGGTCTCCCCAGACCTTTCTCTTCTCCAGGCTGAACAACCCCAAGTCCTTCAGCCAGCCCTCATATGGGAGGTGCTCCAGCCCTCTGATCATCTTTGTGGCACTCCTCTGGACCTGCTCAATCAGGTTGATGTCTTTTCTCATGCTGAGGCATGCAGAGCTGGAGGCACTACGCCAGGTGAGGTCTCATGAGTGCAGAGTAGAAGCACTCAGCTTGGTCTTTCCAGGACCTGCCAGTCCTGCCCTTATCTTGCTGTGTTTCTTCTGGAAAACTTAACCCTTGTCTGACATGAACACACAACGCACCTTGAGAACATCATAACATTATCAGCACCCTTACATCACCAATACCATGAACATGAACCCTAACTGAAGACTAATTTAACAAGAAACTTGGTTCCATCCTGGTTTTTGAGTTTGATTCCTGGACTTTGCTCAAGAATGGAGATTTTCAGGTTTTCACATCCACGGCTATTGCTGATGTCTTCTTGATAAGGGCAAAAGGAACTACTACAGAGGGAATATTTTATAGCAGAATACTGAATGGGGGAACAGAGTGAGGAAAACATGAATTTATTCTATAATCTTTAAAAATCATACGTGGAGGTTTAAAGGCACATTGCTTGTGACTGACTCACATCCTTGACTCCATATTGGCCTAAGAGTGTTGCCAATGAGTCCTATCTCTGCACATCTTTGATGTACGATCTTGAAGAAAAGGACATGCTCTTTATCTCTCTCTGAGCACATGTTAGACTTTCCTCATCTCTATTTTATTTATATTGACAGAGAAAAGGAAGGAGGTTTTGGAATAATCCCAGCAATGTGCAGAGACAAGTGATTAATGCTTCCTATCCCAAATACTTGATTAATTAATGTAACCTCAGGCATCTTGAGGGAAAATGCTGCACGTGTGGACCATATTCCTAACAATCCTCCCAAATCTAAAACCTTGAAATTAATGAAATACAGTCAGCTCTGCAATTAGGAGTTCTGTAAGGTAGTATCTTCATGGCAGGAATCTGAAGCACTTGAATTAACTAGGGTGTCAGCTGCATCTGGAAAATTAAGAGTAACCGAGAGAAAATAGGAGATAAAGCAGGAATATAAATATAATAAAATTAATTTATAGTTTCACATTTTTATGTGTTTAAACTAAAACAGTTCTAGAAACTACCAACATTCAGAGTGATAATGCTGGAGACCAGTAATTTTATCCTGGATGCTTTTCTGTGTATTCATTTCCTGAGAGACAGATCAAGTATCCTTTGTTTCAGGTCTGCACCTATAAAATAGGGATCCTACAGCTCATGGACAGACATTCCCAACGCTTTGTTATGAAGGCCTGTAGCCATATTTTGTGTGCATGCATTAACAGTGTGTGGACTATGCTGTGTGCTAGTGTGGCCATCAGAGTGCTCAAAAAGCCTATTCAGTCTTTAACGTGAAGAAGACACTCTCTCCCCACTTGTAAGATCCAGCAACTCCTGAAATGACCAAGAATGAAGCAACAGCAGGAGTTTCCAGCACAGTTACGCCTAAGCAACACTTCTACCCTCACTAAAGCCTCACGAACAAGAGAGCATTGTCATTTCTCTGGTGCTCTGAAGCTCATCCCAAAGTTTGGGTGGGTGAAGAGACCGGATTTTCTTCCCAAAACACATATTTTTATTATTATTATGCAGTGATTCAATAAAGCAGCAGAAAATTGCTCAATTAGGTGAAATCGCTCACTGCATGAGCATTTTGTTGGATAATGAAGAAAGTGGGTGGCTTGCATCTGACTGAGTGTTTTACAACTGGTGACTCCATTGGTAGCACAGAAATCTCTCCTCATATTCATTTTGCCTATCCTCTTATTCATTTTACGTATGAACTAGGCTGCCACCCGTTGCACTTCTGTGACATCAGATTATTATTCCTTCAGCAGTAAACCAAGAGCAATAGGTGACTCAGTGCCAGATGGCTGCAGTAAGGTAGTCTGGATGCGTATGTTGGCACATAGATATGGCTTATCCTGTCTAAGGGGACAGGAATTAGTCTTCACTTCTCAGTCTGAAGTTATGAACTCATTGTTATGAAGTTCAGATTAGAAGAAAAACAGTCATCTTCCCACTATGTCTGCTGGGAAGTGATGGTATAGAAATGTGAAACAAGCAGAGATAAAGCATATTCTTTTGTGACTGAAACAAATATGTTCTTAAATTTAACTCTGATGGAATCAACACATAGATCTATACTGGGAAATGGAACTAAAGACTCCGAAATGTTCCTCTGACTAGAAAATCTCTACATTCACCTTTTAGAAGACAAATATACAATTTCCAATATTTTTCATATGTGGCTAAATTGCACAGCAATTTCTCACCACTTTTCATCCTGACCCGTCCAGATGGCTTGTAGTACTGTAGGAAGTGGGGCGACTCTGCAATCTTGGAAACCAAAGCAATACCAGAAACAGCTTCAGACACCCTACCACAGAAACCCAGCCTTGTTGCACCCCCAAAGACTATCACATTCTATCTTAATGTTTCACAAATACCATTGTCCAAGAAGGTGTCTTTCTCCCCACACCTGGCCCTTAGTTCTGCAAGTTATTCAAGCACACACTATCTAGGAGACACACTCAGGTACGTGGTTTCCATAGGATGGACTGCATTGCACAGACTGCTGGGGACCAAAGGAGAAATCAGATTTAAGGTTAAATTAAAGATCCTGACACTACTGAAATGTCAGTTTCTAGATAGACACTTCAGTTCTTTTAGTTCCCCTGCTCCCTCCCTTGTCCCAGCTTTTCTCTCCCCACCATTGATCTTTCCTAGTATGAAGTGACTGGTTTCCCTTGAGACATAACCCAGTTACAGTTCTAGGAGGGGCTGCCTCCCGCTGCCAGTATAAGACAACACTGTCCTTACTCCTGTATGTCCCCCAGACCAGTATCAGAGGGATTTACACCCTGAAATCTCTCCCCACCATCTACAAACACATGCCACCCACCCCAGTGCTGCAACCAAAACCCCTGGGGTTGTGAAGTGAAGGCACCACTCTGGAAATTGTGATGCAAACGACTGGGTGCACTTCTGCTGCAAAATGCACATATGCATAAATGTGTTTTATGGCCTGTAAGGAAAAACACTCACTTACACAATTAGATCTTGCCCTGGGTCACCCCAGGATCTTACTGGAAAGGAGTCCACCTGTGCCTCAGTGTGGAAGGAAAACTAGGCAGCTATTTTTGAATGGCTAAGTACCTCCCAGAAGGTACATAACTGTCCTCTGACTGCAGAAGAAGACTAAAGTGAGACCTAGTTTTATAAAATTATGGTAAGATGAGAAAACTCCTGCCGAGGTGGAAGGAACTGACATTTTTCTACATGAAAGGTGATATTACAATAATATTAACTAACCATACAGTGATCTAATATTTGATGTGTGTGTAATTTAAAAAAGTTTTGAAAGACCTGTAACTTGCAGATGTAGTGGCTTCAGTACACAGACATCTTAGGACTTGAGGATTTGTTCCCTCTTTCCTCTCCAAAATGTCTTGACACAAAATAAGTAGATTTTTACCAGTAGCACAAGATAAAATACCAGCTAGTGCCACAGTGCCACACTCAGCTGCTAAACAAATGTAGCGGCATTACTGGCTGACTTTGTGTTATAGTTGTAAGCAACATGGCAAGCTTGAACGCTGACTGGAGGGACAGACCCAGAATGCTCACCTTCACCTCAGGAGGGGTAGTTTGCTGTCCACAATTTCAAACCCCCACTTTCAGAGGTGTTTAAGAGTTCAAAAACCCCTTCAGAGGCAAGGGCGCTGCAGGGAGAAGTACAATTCTCACTCACTTTCTCAGCACAGCATGATAAATAGCCTCATGACATCATAAAATCCGTGACAAAATCCATTTACAGTGGTGTGCCCCAAATTTTCATTCAGCCTTCCTCTAAGTTCAGATAGGCAAACATTGACGTGTTATTTTAGGAGGGGAGGTTTAAAAATACTGACAGGCGGCTGTTATAAAGGGCCATTGCTTTCCCAGGCCAGGAGACACGCTCATCGGACTGACGGCTCGGGCAGCACAAGAGCTTTATTGTATCCACGCATCATACCAGAGTGCTCATAAACAGTCATATTATTCCTGTGTAAACACTTTTATTTAATTTTGAGAGTGAGGACTTATATATCTTCAGCTGGAAATGCAGTCGGTAGCTGTTTAAACTTACTTTTTTTTTTCTTAACTAAGTGATAATACTGTTCGTATTCTGGAGAGGAGCAAGATGACAGAACAGCCTGTTTGTCTCTGGTGTTTACCCGCTCAGGACAGGGAAGGGTCTAAAGAAACATCTGGTGTAAGCTTTTTTTCCACTGAGGAAAAAAAATTAAGCCAGTAAGTCTTTAGCCAGAAAAGCAAGTTCATGAGTCATGAAAATGCAGTTAGAAATCACAGTAGTTAGAGACAGTTAAGACAACAACATTCATTATTATGTAATCCATATAGGAAAGTGGAGCAGTTTGTTGGTTTTTTTAATCCTGAACGTGTTTTGATTTACATTTCCAGCTGGGAGGATAGTTGTGAGAAATTTAGATGCAGAGGCCAGAGGGGAGAGAAGGGCGGGAGCCAGGTTGGCCACAGCTGAGACTTTACAGTGAGCAGAGAGTAATGAGGTGGCAGGGAAATTTCTTTCCCTCTGGCCTCCCTTTCCGCCTTCTCTTTTTTTTTTTTCTTTTTTTCCACTTTGAAAGAGAACAAGGATTTCAGAGAGGCAAAAGGGTGTTTGTTTTCTTTCCCTTATCTCTGCCCCCTTCTTCTCTGTCCTCCCTTAGTTTTCCCGCTGGTCACCCCAGGTTTCCCATGTCCCGGAGGGAGCTGTAAGAGAGCAGTGTTGACAGACGTGGGGAAAAGCCCCCTTGCACCTCACAGTCAGACATGAAAAACAGGGGAGGACTAGTCCAAAACTAACCGCTGCATCCTGTGCTTGGGGCGCCCGTGACCTTGCATTAAGGCCTCGATGTAGTATGGTGTGAAACTCCTTGAAGCAAATTCCCCATGCAAATTTTTATGGGGAAAATTGAGTGGTTGATATGAAAAAACAGCTTGTGTTAAAATTCCCTCCCCCTCAATAACAAAATAGCCCTGCTGGGAAATCCTGTATTCTAAATACAAGCTTAGCACCATCCATCAAAGGGAGGATGTGAGCAGAGCTTGTAAAAAGTTAATAACCTCCGTGGTGGGACAGGGCAGCGCAAAGGGAAAGTGCTGAGTAATGGCCAGGAGGAGCCTTTCATCTCCAGGTGAGCTCAGTGACTGGAAATGTGAAGTTCACTTCAGTTAATGGCAGTTTTTAAATGTCTTTTGAAACTACTATGGATAAACAAACGAACGAAAGGACTCAAGTCCAGTTTTTCTGACTTGAAGGTTTTGGGGTTGTTTTGGGTATCTATCTCGGTAGTCTCAAATTCATCTGAGCAAAAAAAGTTCAGTTTCAAAGCTAACAATAACCAACCAGGGTAAATGTCCATTTTTCCTTGGCACAAACAAAAGCCTCAAAATACAATGTTAGCGCATGTCCCAAAAACAGGAGATCAAAAAAACAAGCCCCACATAGTTTACACTTCATTCTCGTCATTGTTAAGAAAACTGGGTAAGTCCTTACATGCAGTTGATGTCTTCTGAATTCTTGAAAACTGCATCCCCTTAAAAAACTGAGCACAAATGCCTACGTGCACACTGTCACCTAGACCCTACACAAAGGGACCTAATCTATTTTGGTGCCAAACAGGCTGTGAAATACTTCGACTTCATTTTAAAGGAAAGCAAACAATGACGAGTGCTTGTGAAGGCACAGGCTGTGTCATAAAATGCACCCAACAAACCATTTACATTGCAAAAAGTTGCCCCAACTGTTGTTTATGTTGGAAATAAGATTAGCAGATTCGTACCCTTTGGCTAGCAGATACCATCAGCTGCAATCACTTGCTGCCCATCAGTGACACTGAAGAATGGGACACCCTCAAAGTTAAGACATGCAGAAGAATTTTTTTTTATAAGTAGAAAAAAAAGCAGACCTCAAGCCCTTTTGGGTTTGCTGGAAAAAATTATTGTTAAAAATATAGTAAGTTTTCTGAATTTATGTGAATGTTATGTGGAATGCAAACCAAAACTCAGTATGTGTTTAACTGGTGTAAATCAATAAAGGTGATTTATACAAACCAAAGTTCTAACATCTGATGTGTCTTATTTAATGTTTCTTCACATTTGTTGATGAAATAATGTCTGAAGACAGTGAATTAGTCCCAGTACACCTGGTTAGGTTGTTCCTAATGGCACTCAAAAGCATTCCTACTCTCGGATGAGTTTGTCTACTTCACCAACCCAAACCACCACTCACCCCCCGTAAATCTGGGTCTAGAAGGAGATAAATCCCATGCCATCACGGCAGATAGAGAGGCACTGGGGGTTTATGTACTGGTGCTCAAGAGCTAAGGAACATCTTGTGGTTTTTAAACAAATTAGTCCAGGGCACTAGTGATGCCTTTTAATTCTCATTTTGTTTCCAGGGAAAGTATTTTATGGCTGTGGCAGCTTGATTGATCTGTCAAGCCACCTACGCTAGAGATTTACTTACAAATGTGGGGTAAACTTAATAATCCGGGTGAGTTTCTTCAGCTACACCTTTCCTAGTAAAACATACCAGAACAACAGAAAAAAACCCCTCTTAATCTAAAGCCCTAGTCCGCAGAATGGACCAGTCCTAAATCATATATTGTGAATGGACTTTTTGAACACATTCCTGTTCAAACTTGCACATTGCAAGTTTGCAGCGGGGACAGGGTGTTAGCGAATTTGGTGTGTAAAACTTAAAAAATAATTTAACACTTCAGATTTTCCTTATGCAGTTTGATTTTTTATTCCTCAGGACAAAAATACATATTAAAAAATCTGTGTAATTTAGAAATAACTAAAACAGTTGCACTGTTTGTTTTCAACACTTCACATTTTTGCAAATGTTTTGCTGACTGAGCCTGGTAGAGAAGAACAATAACATCATAAACTCTTATTTCCTTGAAGTTGAAAGTGGAGGGGATGTGCATGGGGAGGATGGCACAAAAGAGAAAGTAAAACGAGGCACAAACCAATGCCCCACGCGGACTCGATGTTGAAGTCTCACGTCAAACTGATCTCGATGTGCGTGTAGAAATAGGGGAAATTTGGGTACGTTTCCAGATTTCACAACTGGTTTCTGTTTTGTCAGGAGACTGGCTGAGCCCTCACTTCAAAACACTTTCAGACTCTCAGATTCCAGCTCAAATCCTCCAGCCCGTGACTGTGTCTCAGCAAAATAGAAACATTCATTAAGCACCAAGTGCCCCACTTCCAGCCTGGGATATACATTGAAGCTTCCCATTGAAGTGTGGTTCCCACAGTAGGACGGAGCCCTTTGGGGAGGTGTCGGTTGTCAGTAGTCAGTTGTCAGGATAATTCATTACCTCAGGGGGAAATCTGAGTTGAGAAGCAATAGTCTTCTCCAGTTCAGAGGAGGTCAGCCACATCAAAGCGGAGATGTGCAGCGGCCTCCGAGCAGGGAGGAGTGGCCAGTGCTCTTGAAGTTGCCAGCTTTCCTTTTTCTGCACAGGCTAGGGAGTGGCAGGGGATGTGTTTGAAGATCTGGGGAAAATCTGGGATCATTCAAGCTGGAGCTGAGCAACAAAAGAGAAGGGCTCCGACTCAGTGAAGCTTGATGGTTAGATTTTACTCAAATGGACTGAAAATCAGAGGGAAAGAATACACTGGGGCATTGATGCTTCACATTACTTTTGCACTGATACAGTGCAAATCACTTCAACTTCTCTTTTACTCTGGAGTAGATAAGAAAGAGCAGATCCATCTTGCTGAGAGCTAAAGGCTATTCCAGGGGTCCAGGCCTTGTCCCTCAGGACTGTGTGGTTTTACTAAGAACATATGTCCTTCTCACTCTTTGCATTTAGAGAATTTGGGAGTGAAAACAGCTTACTGAACTCTTGTTTTGTTTTGTTTTTGAAATCTAAACAAAAGTTTACCAAGTGTGCAAAAACAAATGAGCTTTACTAAAACATCTGTGTGGTGAGAGAGGTCTGGAGCTGTCCGGGGAGAGAACACAGTGATAGCAGAGAGCAGAAATCACTGGGATGGATGAGATAGGGTTGATCAGGAAAACTGGAAGATGCAGATTTTAGTTAATTTCAAGTTTTAAAAGATGTTGATGTTCAGATCATCACTGATTTATGATTGGAAAAGTTATGCCTATTCTTCCTCTTACATTAAAACATTTACAAATTCTATGCATATATGTATATGTCTGCATATATGTACTTACATTTTTTTAAACTAACCAACAATTTCTATCCCCAAGTTCTCTCATTTATTCTACCACCAAGGAAGGAGTTATCTGAAAAAGTTTCACTGCTGCTGAGTGAGTAATCAACAGAAGATGGCCCCGTGTCTGGGAGACGGCTCTGGCAAGGTGGGAAAAGAGCCCAAAATACAGATGAAATGGAAAAGGATTAAAGAAGGGGGGGGGGGAAATAAAATTAAATCATTAAAGTGGATTTTGCATTTGATTTACATGTCAGTCATGATTGATTTCAAGCTATGTTGTTGTACAGTCTTTGGAATAGATTTGTCAACCCATTTTGCCTCCGGCCAGTTTTACAAAAGCAGCAATAACATTGAATGGACTGTAAATACATTTGGTGTACTGTTTAATACTGATTCTGATGCTCAACTGAGTGCAGCCCATTGGGAGTTGAACACTCTGCTTGGGTCATGTCACTGGAAAAGATTGCTGGACACTCCTGTGCCTATTCCTCTTTCCTGGAGTTTCCATCTCTTCACCTCAAAGGTGAGAGCTTTGCCATACTCTTTGAGTGCTCCCAAGTCAATTTGAAGCAAGTTCTCCTGGGACAGGCAGCTTAAGAAGAGTTTGCCTGGCTCTACCACGGCTAAGGTGTCCAGGACGTAATTGCTCTGTAAGCAGGCGACACAAGAAGGGTACACGTGTGGCAGTCCAGGGTTTTGATCTGGAACGCACTGTAAAAAGGACACAGCGTGATGACATTTATCAGCACTGGGCATCTAGTTAACAACCCTTTGAAATGAACAGGGCAAATAACACTTCAAGCCTATTGTTTTAAGTGAAGTTGAAACAAATACATAAACCTGTCCCACTTGCTCCCTTGTCTTTGCTCCAAGATATCTGTAGCTGTGAGCTTTTTACTGAAATCTGATTGTCTAACTGACAAGTTAGCCTCCCAGAATAGTTGCAGATGGCTAACATGGCACTGTCCAACTGTGAAATGATCTTGCCCATTTGTCACGAGTAACTCAGGGTACCACAGTGAGTTAAATTGCATAAGGAAACCAGGTGGCATGTTACACCTTCTCCCTAAGTTCCTATGTCAAAAAGCCACCTGTGGATGTCCTTGCTGAAAGACAGCAGGGAGAACTCCAAATGAATGGCCATAAGAGCAGAACTGATCAACGCGGTCTTTGGAGCAGGTTAAATGCAAAGAAAACTGATGGCATGTTAAGGATACGTTGCACAAGCCAGGGTTTCTGGCTGTACCTGGTGTTGCTGGTGGTGCATGGGACTGTCATTCCCACAAATTTCACATGTTTTAAGCTTAATTAAAAAAAACCTAAAGGAGTATTTAACTCTCAAAGAATCCTTTCATTATGGGGAATACTGAGATTCTTGTTACTTTTATACTTAATGAAGTGCATAAAAGACAGTTGCTGAAATATGTTGCACTCTGGTGTGCAGCTCAGCTAACAGAATTTGTGGGGTTTTGTGAAATCTGGTCTCAACACCAAATTAAAAAAAAAAGGACCCTTTCTGCATGTACTGATTGTATCTTGACTGAAAGTATGAGAAGACCAGGAGGGTACAAATAACCAAGTAGGCAGAAAAAGCCCCTGTAGAAATTCTGCATATCTTGGCAAAAATTCCACCAACTGTCTGAGCTCTTCCAGCAGAGAAGTGGAAGTTTCCACCCTGAGCTCAAATGTTGATGCAGGAAGGTAAAAGAGCAAATGAAGGAATGCATTGCTCATAGTAAGTCACTCACTAGAAAAAAAAAAAATTAGATGAGACAGAAATGTAACAAAGCAGTGCATTCTGCATATACCAAAAATAAAATTTGCATTGGAAGAATAATTAGCACTGCAAAGAGTTTTTATTAAAACAAGTAATATAAAAAATAATAATACTTAGTCTTTCCTCAGGCAAAATGCACATTGAATTTAGACCTGTAGATGAGTTCGGTGACTCCTCTGCTAGTAGGAGGCCTTGCTACCTCACAAGACTAGACCCATACCTATGCACCACTGGGCCATATACTTATAGTAGTTTTACGTGTAGTGACATTGGGAAAAGCCTACTTCTGAATGTCCTGCTAGTCAATTTGAGACTGGAGGTTATGAAGTGTGTGGCTGGTGGTATGTGTCAGGTAATTCCCATTATCCTAGTGTCCCTGCTGACAGAATATACACATCTTGAATTCATTGAGTCCTGTGTTGGTCTAGAAAAGAAAATGAGGGGGATCCTCTTCTCTTCTAGCTTACAGACAGAACTGATTCAATGTTTAACAACAGCAAGCACAGACTCAGTTTCTCATTGCTGCACAATACATTCAGAGAATGCACAATGCTCTGAACCATCCCAAACCATGTTGTAGCAACCACCTGCTTTCAGCTCCAGTAGTTCAAACAGATGAAATAAAAATGTCTGGTCAGGGAGAAGAGGTGAAATGAAAGATTCAATTGCCACAGGAAATGGAAGGAAAGTTTAAGATTGGTTGGAGTGTGTGAGAACAGGTGGAGGAAGCCTCAAAATCATTATTCACTTCCATCTTTTTGGACATGGTTGTGGTGCTTGCATTTGCCTGAATTTGGAGGGTGGCTCTGGACTATTGCTCAGGAACCAGTCAAAGCTTAGGGAAAGGAGCAGAGGGCATGGTTGAGAGGAATGGCGGTACTCCAGTTCATGTGTCTTCTCTTGCTTCCCACCCAATGTCTACAGTCTGGCCCAAAAGGAAAGACTGTGCTGAAAAAGCTACGTATGGAAGTTAGCATGGCCTTGAATGTTCATTGAGCTAATCCAAAACTTTCTGTGGACTACTAGGGATTTTCTGGGACATGGGAGGCTCCAGCGGATTGGACAAAATCCACAAAAAAATATCATCTTATAAAGGAAAACAGGAGAAAGGTAAGGAAGATCAAAAATAGCAAGTAATAAAATTACCCAATGTATCTGTCAAATTATTGAACAACCTACTTTTACGTGAGAGAGGGGGAAGCTGTAGATCTGCTATTTCTCATTTTGATGAGACTTTCAAGACATTTCACAGGGTAATGCCTTGAGCAAACTAAGGATTTGTGATTCAAAGGAAGGGGTCAGGTGAACCATTTTAAGTTATTTGGTTGGTGAAAATTTATAGACAACAATTATATGGCGGCTGATTGAAAAAAGAGGTTGCATTTCAAAATGGGTGTCTCAGCAGGGGCGAAATCAAGGTCTGTCTGGAATCCGTTTTATATCTGTGGCATGTGGGGATCAATCAAACAGTGGCTGAAATTTTGTTCAAACTCTAGGACAATGTAGTGGTGCCATAGAATTTGAATCCAAACTAGCCATCATTCAGCATGGTGATGCTTATTGACTCATCTTTGAAACATTTCACCCGGTTTTAGAAAATGTTCCGAAAATCTTAGAATTCCATTGTAGAAAAACTGCACTGGTCGTTTATATGTATTTATTGAGCTGCCAAACATATTCATATCTTTAAGTGGAATGCAACTTCTGAGGTGACTTGTTTTTACCAGAAGTGTGCTAAACGGGAACGCATTTTCACAGGGCTTCAGTTTCTTAAAGTGGTGAGTTTCTGAAGTTTCTTTTAAATATTCAAGCATAATTAGGGATGAACTTAAGGAAGAAATTCAACAGTGAATTTATAGCCATTAGACAGTGCTCTTAACCTGTAGTTAGCTCATGGGTGGAAGTTACAAGCAAAACTGCAGAAGTTACAAGCTTGGCTCTGACTGCTGATGTCATCTTTAACTTATTTCCTATGACCACAATCAGGTTTTGAGGGCTGTTAGAGTCACGGGTTGGAAACTACTTTTCTGGAGTATTTTGCTTGTATGTAAGCAATGTAAGACTGCTTCTTCTAGGATTTTAATGTTTGTGTGTTCCTGTTTAATAAGTTGTGGCTTGTCTGAATTTTACTGTTTGTATGAACATGATAATACAGGGCAATTCATGGAGGAGGCCTCTTCTACTCTTGAATAGACTTACTGTGGTGTAAGAATGGCTTTTTTGGCTTTGATTCCAAATAATATAGGCTTAAAAGAAAAGAAAAAACCAAAACAGGTGTGCCTTGAGTAAACTCCCAGAAGTTTCACTGATCTAATTGATTAAAATGACTTAACATACACTAAATAAACTGACATGTGCAGACAAAGCTTTAAAATGTGTGGCCCCTCCCTTTCAAAAGCTTGGCAGCGGCAGTGAAGAATGATGCCAGCTGGATAGCAATCTACATTTATCAGGGCAAAGACAGACAGTGTCTTCCTGATGCAGCTGTAACTCTCGAAGAAGCCAATATCCCTGACTGTTGTTGCATCCATGACTAGGGTCATACAAGGGACTGAGAGCACTATTTGCCTGAATATCACTATTAAAATATTTTATCCGAAGTTACCTGAATATTTTATCTGAAGTTACGGATGAACATGGTTTGCACTAACCTGGCTGATCTGGTGCTGAAGTAGGTGAGAATGCAAAGTGTAAAACCTCCTATGGCTGCAGGTATAACAGTGGGAGCATCTCTCGTGCCTCAGCTATTTCTAAAGAGATCTGAAATATCTGGCATGTAAAGACAGTATAAATGCCAGTCTTCTACAACACAATAGTGTGCTAGGCAAGTTATTTTAGTAGTTTACCTCATATAAACAAGTGTTCAGTTTTGGGCCCCAGACTACAAGGAAGATACTGAGATGCTGGATCACATCCAGAAAAGGGCAATGAAACTGGTGAAGGGTCTAGAGAACAAGTCCTACGAGGAACGGCTGAGGGAACTGGGGTTGTTTAGCCTGGAGAAACGAAGGCTCAGGGGAAGACGTCATTGCTCTCTGTGGCTGCCTGAAAGGAGGTTGTAGTGAGGTGGATGTTGATATCTTCTGCCAAGTGACAAGCGATAGGACAAGAGAAAATGGCCTCAAGTTGCACGAGGGGAAGTTTAGTTTGAATATTAGGAACAATTCCTTCACCAAAAGGGTTGTGAAACATTGGAACAGGCTGCCCAGGGAAGTGGTTTAGTCA
Source organism: Buceros rhinoceros silvestris (assembly GCF_000710305.1). Lineage (NCBI taxonomy): Eukaryota > Metazoa > Chordata > Aves > Bucerotiformes > Bucerotidae > Buceros > Buceros rhinoceros. The sequence goes on along the minus strand of NW_010392472.1, from coordinate 27,381 downwards.
CCCTCAATGGAGGAATTTAAAAGACGGGGAGATGTGGTGCTGAGGGATGTGGTTTAGTGGTGGACTTGGCAGTGTTAGGCTAATTGTTCCACTTGATGATCTTAAAGGTCTTTTCCAAACTAAACTATTCTGTGATTCTATGATGCTAAGTAAACGCAGCTCTGCTATAATACAGTCAGTATCATGCAGTATGTTTCGCAGCCTAAATGGATCTAAGGAATGATCCATTTTCTGTTTTTCTGCTTTTCTTGGACAAACATGTGTCCCTGCATCCTGATGACTGTCCTGCCTGCGGACAAGAGGACAAATCAAGATAAAATTATTCAATATGCATTAAACTCCAGACAACTGCTAGATCTTTTCAAACTTCTGCTTATGCCAATGGATTCAGTGTAGCTGAGCCAAAAGCCAAGTTTTTTCCAGTTATTTTAGATGCAGAAGTACTTGACATTTGTACAAATCAGAGGCATCTCTTTACCATCATTAGAAACGTGGCCTTGTCTGTCTTGGAAAACATCTGTTTGTTGTTACAGAGCCGTGTTTTGGGAAATGCAACCTTTCAGAGCAGAGGAATACCAGCTCCGATCAAACTTTGTGGGTAATTCAATTAAAACAAGTGTTAACTACTGGAATTTATGGAGTGCTTCCTGCGTAATCTTATGAAACGTGTAATTGCTATGGGTGGTTAAGACTTCAGTTTTATAACTGCCTGGCTGTGCTGATTTAAACAGAGAAGTAACAAATTGGATTTGATGAAGTGGCTGGAAAACAAAAGGATGCAGGTGTCCCATGCAGTGATGCTGAGTTTCCTGGGGCTTTGCTTATGCGCACATAGTGTTTCATCCAAAAGTCAGAGGCAGAAAACCGCAAAAATAATAAGGTTTTTGTTTTGTTTCAACACTGAGTCGGTCAAAAAACTGCATAAAGTGCTTGGAAAACTGGAGACAATGCCAGGTATATTTCCAAAGGACTCCATAACTGGTTAGGTGTTTTAAAAAAAAAGAAAAAAATAGAAAAAAAGAAAAAAAGGAAAAAAAGACATGGACTGATCTGTCATGTGTGCAGAACGCGGTCTCACGGACCAGCACTCTCCTGAACATTTACCAACATGCTGCAGCAATGTATTACTGAAGAGTGCATTTCTGCTGACAGATTCTTTCCACCACAATTACAGAAAGAATAATGGCTGAGAAACAACACCCATATGTCCCCATTAATTTTGCAATCTGTCTAAACTGTGTACTTACAAAGCCCACATCACATCTCAGATATTATAGTGATAACAGGAGAGATTAGACAGACTTCAAAGCTGCAAGACAAATATGAACGTTGATTCTCAGCCATGATTAACTTGACCAGAACCTTACACTCCTTTAATTTAATTAAGAACATAAGGAGCAATCAGATCAGCAACAAAGTAAGAGAGGGTCCAAGCTGGCAGCTGTAGACAATATGCGCTACCCAACAGGTATAAATACATGTGTGAGATCTTTCATGCTGCCTGGGGAGCACACTCTGCTGGGGGCACGTGGGTGATTCATTCCCTGTGGAAGTATTTAAGTCACGCTTGCAAGGAACACCACTGTCCAACCAATTACATCGTATATTTTAGTCCTGGAACTGTGTTAAGCCAGATGACCATCAGTTATTTAATTACTAGAATTAATGACTAATAGTTATAAAAGTTATAATTAATGGATCTGGGAGCAGCCTGTGAAGAAGCTTTCATATTGCAGTATGTATAAAGCAGCTGGTCTGTTTTATAGACAGACTGCTTCCAGCGTGCCAAGAGGCAAGAGCATGCCCTGTGGCAACAGAACCCAGCAGAATGCACTGCAGCTTCATACTCCTTTTTCCACGGGATAACAGGCTGATGTGCCAGTGTCTTCAGGCCAAAGCAATGCTGGTCTGACCACAAAGGGATGTGCCATGCCTTGAGAGCATATTTACAGCTTACTTATACTTCTTTTAGTGATGAAATCTCTCTCCACTGCTGCCAGGACCAGATGTCTTGCTTGCACACCAGACTCCTGTGCTTCCTGGCAAATACGCGTTTGCTGCACGTACAGCATGTTCTGTTTTACCGCTTTGGTACATCATATATGCAACCTATGCATCTGTCAGGCACTGGAGTTGCTTCACAGGGGCACACGCAGTCATTCAGCCAACAGCCTGCTCTTTGTTCAGCTGAGAACAGACTGAGGAAAATGGATGCTGGCAGCATGAGGCAGGTATTTTGGCTCTGGCCTGTGCAAAGTCCTGTGGGAGGCAGACGGTGCATGTGCACAGAGGCACAACCGCAGCTATCCCAGTTCAATATGCTTTGCAGTAGACAGTATGTGCTCAGCATCTTCTTCCAGTGCCTGCAGGAGGACAGCTTCCTACAGTACACTTGTGATTGTGTGAGCATCTTGGTTAGACTTTTAGTGTGCAAATGGTAAACTCTATTAAGTCCTCCCTAAAAAAAAAAAGGGGGTGTTCCTAAATCAAAGCAGAGTTGCTTTTTTTCTGAAAATGGAGGCTTTAAGTAACCAGCTTGAAATCTTGGTAATTCACTTCAGCTCTTCTGGGTATCTTTGGATGCACATGCCCCTCCCTTACCTAGAAGGCAGTCCTGATCATTTTAAGATACAGATACATTTAAAAGCTTGTTTGAGCACCCTAGGTTGTGAGTTGACCCTGCCTTAGTCATCAGACATTACATGACCAATGTTTCCTCTTCTACCCTGAGGCAAATGCGATGTAACTAATGACTGATGCTGCAGGCTAAGCTATCTCACTCTTACTACAGGGCAGTAAGGATTTGCCCAGGGCAGTCCTTATGGACTGTCTGAAGTGCTGTGAATTCACATCATGGCTTATCTTAAGGTAAATCATGCAAGACTGAACTAAAATGTATCTGGCATAGATTGACGTAAATGTGTCATGTTTCTCTGCCGGTTTGATTAAACCAATCTATCATCCTCACAATTTAAGTGTGGCTTTCTTCTTTGTTCAGACTAGTAAACAGGAGTTCCAGTTTTACAATTATGTGTGTAATTCCCTAAGAAATATAAATCAAAACAAATAAAACAACACTTATACTACAATAAGTTAAATCACAAAGGTTTTAGTAACAAACCTTGTGTAGACAAGGCTTTTGCAGTCCATAGGTAAACCTAGCTTGTATCTGTTTAGTTTTTATCTCTGAGAGAGATTTTAATGGATGAAAGTGTCCAAAGACAGTTCCACAGTGAGTCAAATGAATAATTTTTAAAAAAACGCTATGATTTGATTCCAATTTTATACCTTTTACATTAAACTTATGGTTTAATGGTTTACATTAAACTTCTGGGACACCATGGTAAGAGCTACATGGATATCCCTTTTAGGCAGTTTTATTTGAACTTTCTCTTGGCTGGAATCAAGCACCAAAAATATTGCACCAGTATGCTTAATCTCCTTACATGACATGCTCAGCCAGATGGCAGATCAGAACATTAACTATTCACTTCCCCTCCTCTTATTTCCAGGAAAAGTTGTCATCAAGTCTACTTGGTGGTCATCTTAAAAAAGACAAGATCAAGTATACATAGAGCTGTTACTCTAAAGATACTAAAGATAACAAGGAATAAGTATCTCTGTATGCAGCATGGCTGTATCATGCAGGTTCAACATATGTGGAATTGTCCTATCTTCCAGGATTTAGACTTACTCTGAGAAATGGACTATTACAGTCCTAGGACCTAGAAAGAATATAGATAGATATAGATAGATAGATGATAAAGATATAGATTATAGATAGATATAGATGTATATGAACCCATGCGTGGTGGGGAACTGAGCAAAGATGTTGAACTGATGTCTGGGAGAAACGGCATGGCAGCAGCTAGGACTCTTGTGAGGAATCTTGCTGCAACACGAGGGTGTTGGTCCACTACTGCCAAAGTGGGGGGTGTATGCACGGCGTGCTGTGCCCATCCTCTGGAGCTAGCTGGTGCTCATTGTTGGGAGACAACTGGGATAGGACTTGTCTGACTAAGTGTGAGCATGTACAGAAGTCATCATTTAGGAAAGGCTGTGCTTACTCTGTGATTTTTCTTCTTTCAGGTTGTTTTTACTTCATAACTGTCCCTGCTTTGAGCAGGAGTTTGCACTAGGTGATGTCCTGAGGTCCCTCCAACCTGAATTACACTATGAGCCAATGATCTGAGCTGATTACTGAGCCTTCCTCCATAGCCAACAAAGAGAAAGAGGTGCTTGTAGGGAAGGAAATCCATTGCTCTGTGGTATAAGCATGAAATAGACATTTTGTTTACTGTGAAATGCTGCTTTTTTATCTCTCTCCTACGGTCTTCACAGCCTTTCTCCTTTGGTGCTGCCGTATCACCTAATACACCTCACAGCACTGTCATGGTTATCCAGGTATCATAGATGCTGGTAGAAACCGGGCCAGCACCGACTCACGCTGGCAAGATGCTGTGCACTTTTTGTGGAAGAAAGTGAAGAATGAGGGCAGACAGAAATCACCGGTGGTCTGCAGCATCAACTCACTGGATGGGTTCAGCCTATAATCTACGTTCATGAAAAAGAATCACTTTGGAAAACTTAAGAGCACTTTTGGGGAGCAGATAGAGGCCACTATGTTGTAATTAATTTAGAACAAGGTGCCCATCTAATCTTTTTAACACATTCAGCTCATTTAATCTTTTTAACACATTCAGCACAGTTCTTCAGGACTAGTGTTTTATGTGTCCCCAAAGAGGTGTAGGGTAAAGATATAATTAAAAGTGACTATTTACCTCCTAAAAACTGCAAAATAAATAATTATATGGACATGGACGTTACAAAATTTAGTTTCCTGTGATTCACTCGCTAGCTGTCACTCTTGCACATGTTCTTTGTGTGGGTTCTCTAATCTCTAATAATGTGACTGATAAATTCCAGATATCACTGGTTTGGGTAGCATAAAGCAGCACTGGTCACAGGCAAGCTCTTCATGCTTTCACTGAACCTAGTGAGAAGCAGTCCAAAAAAGTTCTCTCATAACCATTTCATTTCTACAAAGTGTGTCAAACATGGAGCAAATCAAAGTAGATTGCTACCAGGCAAAAGGCAGCCAGCCGGGATGCTGAAAATGCCATGGCTCCTAGACCCTGAGCACTGGGACGGTAGCAATTTTTGATTATTGGGTGCTGTTGGTTCTTGCTTCCTGGACATGACCAAAGGAATTAGAAAATATGTGGAGTCTTTTAATTGAAATGGAAAAAAAAAAACCCCAAACCCCCACCCAAACAGGTATTTGCAAGAGCTGCAGAACTAATGACATCTATTGATGTCTTGAGAGTAATCATCACATGCATGATGTCTAGTAAAGGGTGAGCTGTCCTGCACCGTCCTTCCATCCTTCTCAGTGGGGTATTGTTAGCTTATATTTAATGTAATTAAAAAACCCAACCAAACAAAAAAACCCCAAACAAACAAACAAAGAAAAACCCGGCACTCTTCTCAGAGCAGCTGATTGCAGAGACCACTCCTAAGCTCTATAATCTGCCAAACAAGGCTAGTTCCCACTCCAGCCTTATACCTGTGCCCAGCATCGTCTGCAGAAGGATTATCTGGTCTGTGGCAAAAACATGCCACAGACCATGCTTACGCTTCAACAGTACAGAGTATTATCATGTATCAAGGCTCAGCGCCTGTGATTTATTTAGTGTAGATTTAACTACAAGGCCTCTATGCAGTCGTGGTAACTTACAGAAACTTCAGGGTTACTCTAACAGAAAATTTAAGTTGGATTTCTTTGGGAGAGACAGAATATTTTCTGAAATACAGCTGGAAGAAGCAGCAAAAATTTGGGGTACTCATCCATCCATCAAATATGAAACCAAAGCAGCAAACAGGCCAAGTGAAAGTTGGAAAAAAAACGCACTATATTGAAGTTAATTGTATTAACTCTTGAGAAAAGTGGCATTTCCAGCAAAGCCTCTAGTTCTCTTTACCATCTTGTTAAGAATAAAATTCAGACTAAATTTTTTAACAGACAGATTCACAACAGCTTGTGCATCAGGACATGTTTGGCAGGTTTGGCATGTGTCTGACAGGATTTTTTCCGTCTCCTAGAAAAGTTATGTTAAATATTCATACATTTCCCATTGAAAGAAACCTGACTCTTGGCCAAACCGAAGCTTATTAGCAGACAGAACAGGAGGGCTCCTGCCTCCCTGCTGCACTTCTGATTCCCTCAGGTTTTGCTTCACACCTGGCCTGTGCAAACAGATGCTCTCAAGCCCAAATTACTCTACTCTGGAAATGGGTTATAACCTGAGATATTGACAATTCATTGTTTAAAAAAAAAAAAATTGTTTTTTAACTTTCATGTAGAATTTATAGTTTGTGGAAGTTTCTTACAGTGTCCAGCAATATCTCTCCATCAGAGGTGGCTGAAAAATACCTCTGTTTTTAAAAAAAGCTCAAAAAAAAAGCATGAATTTTTCTTTCAACATGTTTTTTTGATGTGATCTCTTAACAGATAGCTCACAATGTTTGCAATTAATGAAAAATAGGAAATGTTATTGAAGAATTTAGTTTGTCTAACAACTGTTCTGTAGTCTTGCTTTCTGCTGAAAACTCTTTTTACACAGCTGCAAACATGGTAAGGACACAGAGTCACAGGAAGGGCTCTGATTTTTTGGGGTACCAGTACTGGCTGCTGATGAGCTATTTGTGCCCAGGGTCAGGATGAATGTGTGGGGAGCAGAGACAGGAATGAGCTCCCATGTGGGTGAGAGCTGTCAGTAGTAAGCAGACTGTCAACACCTACTTCACAAAGGATGACAGGAGAATTCGTGTTAGAAGGGGCCTCGGAGGTATCTAGCCCTGCCTCCAACTTAAAACAGGGGCAGCTCTGAGGTCGGACTAGGCATCTCAAGACTTTATCTAGTCTAGTCTTGAAATCCATTCAGGATGGAGGCTCCACTGTCTCTCCTAGCAACCTGTCTCAATGCCTGGCTGTCCTCTTGGGAAAGAAGTCCCTGTTTATACCCAGGCCAGACCTCTCCACTTTCAACTTAAACTTGGAGTCTTTCATCTTGCCACCAAGCAGCACTGAGAAAAGCCTGGTTCTGTATTCTTGATGACCTCCCTATAGGTATTGCAGGTCAGCTCAGGTCTCTTCCTGCCAAAGCCATTTTGTTCTCCAGCCTAACCAGCCCGGCTCTCTCAGCCCCTCTCCTTCAGCCTAAACCATCACACTGACCCTGCGCTGAACTTGCCCCAGTTTGTCCTTGTACAGGGAAACTCAAAACTGGGCACAGTGTCTAGATATAGTGTAACCAGCTCTGAGTGCTGAGAAGCTGTCTCCTAGATAATTAACCTGTGATGAGCCTGTCACGGTCTGAGAGATATGTGAATTGTCACTCTGCCTCCTGCTCACTCTGTCCCTCTGATGGTGGCTGCTGCCCAATACTGCTTTTGAAAAATACCAGTAACAAGGAACTTTGGAAGGCCACATACACGTTCTCTCCTCTTTCCCAGCTATGGAGGACAGGAAGGCTGGAAAATATCAGCTTTCATATAAGGTACTTTGGCCATAAACTTCAAAGCACTTCCCAAAAGGAGGCTGGATTGCTGTTGCTGTTTTATGAATCAGGAAGCTGAGGAAAAAGGGAAGGAAGTGTTTTGACCAAATTCATCTAACAGCTGCTGGCAGAGGCAGGCAGAGACTCCAAATGCTGCCCATACACTGCGCTGCCTCTCAGAACAGGGACCAGTCCCTGCCTGCTCCAGGCATGTTCTCCCCAGATGCTCTGCTACACGATGGCAAATTCCTGCTTGGAAATCAGGCTGGTGACACGATAACAACCCGCAAACTGTGCAGATTTTTAGCTTCAAAGCAGAAGTGCTTATTAGAAATACCATGAATTAGTCATAATCTTATCAAAAATATTTTATTTATGAAAGTAACAATTATCCTATACAACCTATATTGGAAGTAGATTGAATAATTGCTAGAATAAATACAGGCAATTGATTCAATCTTTTTATAGAATGAGAGGATTTATTTGACATTTGAATGTTAACCCAAGCTTTAACTTACATCATAAATAGTTAAAAGGCATAGTCAAGGGTTTTTTTATTACTTTTACTGTTTCTTTTGCATTTTTTAATACTGCTCTATTTTGTAATCAACATGAATCAACTCTCCAATCATTAACATAACATTAGTATGACTTTCAAGCAATCATGTACCTCAAGATAATCAGACAAATAAGGTAGTGTGTGTACAGTTCATTCTACAGCAGAATCTATTCATGTCTGCATAAAAAAGAGAAGCTGAAAATGCTTCTAAGTTCTTTAAGCATCATATGCTGATTTCTGCTTTACCACAGTGCTTTTAATACCAGAATCTAAAAAGGGCATGTATCTGTATGCAGCTGGCTTTCTGTTGCTCTTTATAAAGTATATTAGGGCTCAGTGCCACATTCCTTTGGCTGGTGAAGGACTGCAGAATTTATTCCTGAATATTATTTCTTAAAACCATGGTCCAAAATAAATGTCCAAGACTGATTATTAGGCACCAAGGAAGAGATGGATTTGCTAAGGCTCGATGTTTTCTGATAAAAAATTGGCTTCTATTCTGGTAGATATGCTCTAGTCAAACACAAATTATTGGGCTCAGTACTGGGGTCTGTATTACACTGGATGTCAGAGAAGCTGATCTTTACATTTTCTGTAAACTGTATGAAGGGCACCGCAGAAATTTTAGAGTCAGACACCCATATTTTGAAAGTGTTGATGATAAGTTTTCCTTCCGTGTATTTTTTTAAAAACTCAAAAAAACTGAACTATCTACACGTACTAGCAGATTATGGACTACAACCATCAGTGAAATTAGTAGCAGTTTTGGGTGCCAGTATTTCTCCAGATCAGTTTTTGACACCTCAGGTCTCATGTAAAATCCATGGGAGCTTTCTGTAGCAATCTCTTTTCCAATGGCACGGAGGCCTGCCTTGCCTAATGGCTGTTGTGCAAGCCAGGGAAATTATGCTCTCAGCAGAGAAGCAAATTTCCCTTTTACAATGTTATCCAAAACAAAACCCCAAATTGCACGTATCTACCCCTTTGGCCTTTTTTTTACACACAAATATGCTTATATTCAAAAATTGACAATATTGGGCCTTTCCTAATAAATGTCTTCAAAGAGCACATTTAAATGCTTTTTCACAGAAATAACCATTCATCAGTTGCAAAGATGCAGAGAGACTTTTAATGCTTCCTGTTGTGAACAGTATCAATTCAGCACAAATTTTAGGGGAGAAAGTATGATTTTTTTTCCCAAATATATTTAAAAAGACTAAAGAACAAAATGTTGGGAGACAGCTGTTTTTGGCAGATAGTAAAATATAAAATATGTGATTTAAAAAGTTGGCTTAAAAATACACACACACAAATTAATACAATAATATAAAAATACAATGGCCTCTTAAAATTTACCTTTGGCATTACATTTGGCAGCCTAACACAAAAGACCCTTCCTATAAACAGAACTATAAAAAAAGAAAAGTTCATAAATTAGGTTGCAAGGGGTTGTAAGATCCTTTTCTCGATTCTCCAAACTCCTTTATTTCCTGTCCACACACATAAGCATGACCAGTGAGGTATATAAAACGTAACACTGTCAGGCATATGCACAATAAAAAAGTGCATAAACAGAAAAGTTCTCCCATTTTCTTGCGAACATGTCAAAACTGTGTGGTTTGTGACTTCCCCCCCCCTTGGAAAAAAAAAAAATTTTTTTTTTGTTACTTTGGCAGGATGAAAACGAACCCAGAGGAATATAAAAGTCTTATTCCCAGCAGCAAATGATCCATTTCCCTTGGCAACATTTGTCTGATGCCACAGATACTACAAGGTCTTTTGGTTGCTTTACAACACTCTGGGTAACTTCCCACGGAAACATCATACGTCTAGCACCATGTCATAGTCTGGTTCTTTCTTCCGCCTGCCACATTTGGTGATAAGAACCAAGTACAAAGTCAAAAGCATAATCCAGTAACATGCATAGAGTATTGTGCCAATGATGAGAACTGTCTGTTTTGACTCAGAAAATGGCTTTTTTGATTCCTTGTAGATAGTGAAAATTACGCCACCTAGGAGGATTGTAAACCAAATGGAGACTGGAATGAGTCCTATGAAATTAACTACAATGGTTTTTCTTCCTGACGTGCCCCACCCTGCTTTGTTTATCGTGGCAATTGCAAACATCTTTGCTGGCAGTAAACTTGACATGTACAACACTGAGTAGAGTGACATGAAAACCATGACAATGTTGCCCCTAAGGAAGCTGGCAAAGGAAGACTTTATCAGGCCCACTAACTGAACTGTCAACAGGAAGAGAAGGATGTTCCAGAGTTTTCCCCTGTAGAAGAGCTGAATGACTGTGGCAATAAGGAAGAAAGGAAAGAATCCAGTGATTACAGCTTCATAGGTCATCCACAAATGGTGCTTGTGGAACCACATTGCATTATAAAGCCACTCTCTAAAGTACGATTTACTCCAGCGGGTCTGCTGATTCAGCCACCTGAGATACTCTACCGGTGTTTCGGTAAGGCACTTAGATCTAGCCGTGTATTTTGTTGCATAGCCCAGACTTAGCACTCTGTTAGTTAGATGCCTGTCATCTCCAAAGCTGCACTGGGAGCCCATAAATTCTTGATTGTACCAATCTTCCACAAATTCATGGAGTAAAGAGTTTCTGTACATTCCCAGAGGTCCGCTGATGCACTGTACGCAGCCAAAATAGGACTGACAGGCTCGCTCTATGTTAAATGCCATCCAGTATCTCACGCTGCTCAGAAAGGAGATCCAGGAATCGTATTTGTTCAAAATCTATAAAATAAAAAGAAGGTTTCATATCAGAAGAGCTATTGATACAGAAAATATACACATTGGATCAATAAGGAATTTGCATACACTTAGAGTAGCATTAGCCGAAATACAGAGGGAACATTGCTCCTGTATCCAACTCACAGCAAATCCAGGAGTTACCTATACAGTCCAGGACATTGGCAGGAAGGGCAAGATGAAGCCTTCAAAAGTATGTTCCACCAAAATGTTCCCTTTTGCCTTGTGACTCTTCCTATTCTCCATCAAGAAACTTGTTTTCTGGCTCATTCTTCCTTTCCCTTCACCCCCAGCTAAGGACTTGCTTCTCAGCCCCCCAAACACATCTTCAGGACTCACAGGACTTCTAGCCCTCCAAAAGCTATCCAGAGCATGAGAAAGGCTGAGCACATCGTCTTTGGCCTGTATTTTTGGTATCATGAGACTGGCCCTGGAGGTTTGGCCCCGGACTATGTCCCCATAGAATATGGCCCTCTGAGAAACAACCTGGTCCATCTCTGCAGTACCAGCCCTGTTATGTTGCCCCAAGACATACTGTGATACTGCAGCAGAGTCTTGCTTTCTCCTCCGTACACCCCAAAGCTCACCTGAAGCTCAGGCCGACACTTTAAACACAATACAGAGATAGGCTTGGAGTCTGAACACTTAGTGGGGGTATGAGCACATGCAGATGCCCAAGTCCGTCTCTTCACATCCAGGTTCTCAGAGCACACCTGGTGCTGAGGAATACAGCACGGAAGTGTGTAGCAGGGTGGGGATTTTCAAGGAAATTACTGGCTTTCTAAAACTAGAAAGCACTTCCCTGCAACTAGGAAGAAATAGTCTTTTGCTCTGATGGCTCTGATTTCTATCAGGTTTGAAGACCAAGGCCAACATTTTCTCTGTTACAATTTAATTCCAGAATATTTTAGAAGCAGTGAGGCTCCCGGCTCAATTCTCACTCAAATGTATTTGGTGTATGCTGGAAAGTGAACTGGGGGAAAAATAAAAAGTCTTCATCCTGCCACCTTTCCTCCCAGAGGATACAAGTCCTTCCCATCTCTCTCCGAAGATGTGTAGGGTAAGTGTGATGGACCCGGTTCATGGTCCGTTTGGAGCTGCAAAGATATTCAGACTCCTGTGGGAATCTTAATTTCTGGAATTAAAAGCCACATGCCTGAAATACTTCTGACTACTGGGTCATTCATTAGTAAGTGCTTGCCCATATAGATGGCCCTTTCTCCCCTCTCACATAAAAGCCCAACTGAGTATGGGGGACAGATCCTAAGACCAATTGAAATATTCATATGCATTTCTCTTTATAAATTGCAGCAGAAGCAATTGTGTCAAAAGGAATGAACAGCCTTTTGCTGTAGTTGTCAGCCAGACTTGGAAATGCTGGAAATCCTAACGGAAGTGGAGCTGGGCTGACTTTCCATTGTCCCGCCTGTCAGAGATGCAGAGGAAACCCTACAATACAAAGTGCATAGCACACTGCATTTCAAAAAGGCTTTTATTCCTAACAATCTTGGCTGCCAGTAGTAACATAATTAAAGTGCTTGGGGTGCCGGACTTGGCTTTAGGAGACCTGTTCTCAATTCCCTGCTCCCCTATAGCTCTTCTTTGGTACCCTGAGCAAGCAGTTATACCCAGAGACTCAAAGAGGCCACAACAGTCGTGACAATGCCAGTGCCCCACTTTTCATGTGTAGGGGGCATTTGCTTTCTATGGGTGTTAAAACTATACAGTGTTCTCATCCAAGAATAAGAGTTCCTGTTCAACAGATAGAAAGGTTAAGGTATCGTAAGAGCCTCTGTAATGGTATCATAGTATATTCAATGCTATTTCAGGTGGGAAAATCTGTTGCAGTCCAAATAGTTGCTGAAATCCCTCTGTTAACTCACCTGCACATCACCTCCAACTCCTCCAACCATTGGATCTTCTTCTAAGACCTTTACCATCTCCACTGATGAGGCTGGGTCAAGCATTGTATCTGAATCACAGACCTACAGGTAAGACAAAAGAAGAACAATGGGTTATGGAGTACACTAAAGAAGAAAATAAAAATCACGCGAGTGATTAGAGCGACTCTAAATCATATTCTCCTGAATGCAATTAAAACTCACTTTGGAGTCTGCATTGATATTCTGTCAAAGACCGTTTGTATCAGGCAGCAAGGAGTGGTGTTGAATGAAACAAAGTGCTTGTTAGGGCTGTGCACGCAAACAATCCTCTCTTCTGTATCAGCTCTGTTTGTTTTACCGGCACACTGGGCTGGCTCCTTCGAATAAGATATGCTTGCAGAGATGGAGCGCTGCAGAGCAAGAC
>NW_010392472.1:9016-14067 GCF_000710305.1 Buceros rhinoceros silvestris | reverse complement strand
TGCTGAGCCCCGACACAGGGTTTCCCTGTGTTGGCTGCATGGTTAGAGCACCCTGGTCAAATGTTTTCCACTGCCATATGAGGGAAGGACTGAGGAGTAAAACTCCAGACACTTGTTATAAAAAAGGAAAAGTCAACTAGGAGTCTCGGAAGAAACCTAATATTTCTTTCACGCACGGAAGGCTTTAGCAATTCAAGTAAGACATGTATTTTGTATTCCAGAACAAACTCACTTTTTAATTTTAGATGCATGATGTGTTATTAGTAGTGCAGAGATTCGACATTTGATATGTAGGAATTATTTGCTATTTCCCTCTGGCATTCATATGTAAGGCCAGAAGGAGCGAGTCCCAAAGTGCAGCCAGTACTCCATGAGACCAGGGCAGAAATAGATGACACACACAAGGCATTTCAGCCACACAAACACTCCTAGTCAACTAAACATTGTGTACATTAGGAATTGGCTTTCCCCTGGAGAGTAGGAGGAGGGCTCAGGCAGGTTAGCCAGTCTGCGAGGCAGCTGGCATTGCTTTTGTTTGCTTGGAGGAGAATGACACAGGCTGTAGACTATTTAAAATAAGTGGTGTCTTCTTGTTGCAGCTGCTGCTGCAGAAAGTGGTGTCCTCATCATGCGTAAATTCATTTTGCAGACACCCAGAAACTGGAGCAGAGGAGAGTGTCCCAGAAACACCCCTCTGGATGGCTACAAATTCTCATACTGCTTCTGGTTTTTTTCCCCACTTTGTACTCCTGTGATTTCAGATGGGGACGGAGGGGCAAAAGTCTGTAGCTCTGCACAAACTTGCTAAGTCAGATTCTGGTGAGGCTTCATATTGGGTACCCTAATTTTGGTGTCCTTTCATCCCACCTTTCAATTCAGCCTACTCCCTCTCACTCCAGGGAAGTGGAAACCTTTATGTCTAGTCAACGAAGAGGGAGGAGAGCATTTTGGGGCTCTGCTGCAGACCATACTCGAGCGGTGAGGTTACCAGAGGTAGTCAGGCTGCATAGCTTGGGATGCTGCTGAGTGTCTGCCAGCTCGTTCCCCACCATGCTCACTCAGAGGGGGTGAAAGCTCTCATGTTTCCATCAGGAGAAAAGCCACAAGCATCTACAGCTTCCACTAACTTGATGCATACAGCTCCTCTCCTCAAAGGACTCATCCTGAGGAGCACCTTTGTAACTTGGCCAAGGTGTGCCTCCAGCTTCAGTGGAAAGCTGTCATCAGTGACAGCATTTGGTGATGGAAAGGGAGCAAAACAATTCTGCTGAAGAGAGGAAAGGATATCTCTATTTTTACCTGGGGCTTCCTGGACAGACCTGTTCCTGAATGTTTTGCACAGAGAATCTGTTCTTTGCTGTATATGCAGGGATCAGGCAGTGACACTCATCCGATTTCTTGCGACCATGAGTGGTGGGCTGAGACCAACTCTCTCCTCAGCCCCTCTGCCTTCCTTCCAGCACCTGTCACTTGATGCAGCTGAGCAGCCCCCACCCCATCAGATGCATTTATCTATAGAAGAAAGTCCTGTCCATGAGTAACATCACTAATATGAGATGAGAATTCCTGAAAACACTGCATTTATTTACAAATCACCAGCATATTCCCTGGGCATGCCAGCACAGTGAACACGTCTGGGTTTCTGGGACAACCTTGACAAGCCATCATTTTCCATCTGGATAAGGTTTTTGCATGTGAAAAGAGGACACTCCCAGAGAAAGACGGACCATTAGGAACCCAAAGAAAACACACTGAGGTCTGTCCAACCAGGGGTGACCCAGCACAGCCCAAGAGGCAATTTGCCATGTTTCCACATAACGGCTGAGTGACCTAGAAATTACTGCCTTGGGTCACAGAGTTGCATGAAAGGGACACTCGACCTTAAGCAAGCTGTTCAGACACTTACTATAACCAGTGGTGGTTTATCCAAGCAGCTCTGAGAAGTTCAGGCTGCACTGGACTGTCCACACAGGTACGTCCATCAAGTCAAAATTAATTGCACTCTGGCTGCTTTGACCAGCTCGTCATGGATAATATCTGCAACTCCTCTACCTGATTGCTTGCAGCCTCCCAACTTCCTCCAGGACAGAAATCAGCTTTCACAGCCGTTTCAGGTATTTAATGAGACACTACGAATGAGCAATAGCTCATTATCTGAGTGGGTCTGGCTGTCTATAACCCCACAGTTTCAGAGGTGGGCAATGGTCCTGACTGGTCCACTTTATAAAGTGCTTGATCACCGGTGCAGATGGCTGAGCCCTTAAAATGTCAGACCTGTTTAAAGTAATTTAACCCTGAGTACCCTGAAAGAATAATTTGAAATGTCTCAGCCGTCATTCATTCATAAAACCGTGCCACATTGTAGTTGTATTGCGTCATGACTGTGTAGTAGCCAGGGCCACCAAGGTGCTTCATTTCTAATATAGATGTGACTGTGGTATCAATCATTTCTGCAGCCTTTGGTGGCTGCTCACAGCAGCATTATAGTCTCTGACACATTCATTAGGACTTCTGAGCCAGGTCAAAAGTGTTAATTAACTGGAAGGACAGAATTATCTCTTCCATTTTCTCAATTTGTGCTATGACAGTCGACCTAGAAACACTTTTCCCAGGTTCCCTGAACAAAGGTAAGAACTGGATTGAGGGAGGAAACTGTTTCCTCCCTGCCCTCTCTCTCTGCAATCTGATACTGCTGTCTGATTATAAAACCATGCTAATAAAGAAAACCAGCAATTTTATCCCATCATAGTCTTTCATAGCACAGAACCAAAGTGAAGACAATGGAGAGCTTAAGCCCATTGTTTTCAGAGAATAAATGAGTTTCAGTTTTGGAAGTGGTAGGGGATGGGTTTTAAATCTATGCCTTGACTCTCCCAGCTCCAATGACAGAGCAATTCCCGGCACTCTTCAGTTTCAGCCCCTCCTGTGCACAGAGGATCTGTTGCTCTCAGCCCAGCTTCTGGCAGCCTCTCCTCATCCCTTGGACACTGTGCCCATGGATGCTGTGCTGCGTAAAGCACGCACACACGCACCTGAACATGGCAGGGACCCCAGAAACACAGAAGGCTCAGTCATGCAGCTGCCCTCAGCCAACAGAGTGCACCTCGTGAAGAGCTGCTACTCCACTGGAGGAGACCACTGGATACCCTGAGGTTGGGAGAAGGTGGGAAGGGCTGGGGGTGGTTAGTTAGGAAAATAATCTCATATTCAGTGGGATTAGTCACCTTGACTGACAAGGAAGGATCCTCAGTGTCCAGCCAGAGACCACTGTCCCACCCCCTTCCTCCACACATGAACTCTTCCCCTTTCTGCAGTCAGCAGGGCTGTTTGCAGCAGCAAGGAATGCTTCCACATGCGAGGCAAAAACATAGAAAATCTTTCACTGGGTCCAAGGCAGCTGGAAAGAAATGTGTCTCTGCTGCTTTGGAAACAGGGAGAGAGGACCCAGCCTAATTCATTTCTAAGTGAATAGTGTCATAGGGGCTTTAAAGGCCAAGTCGCGGTGAGTGAGGTAATGCAGCTGTAAGTGATGAAGCAAAAGCTCCTTCAGGCTTTAGCCGAAGAAATCTTTCTTTCAAGGCTGCACATTGACCCTTTTATTGAATACTCTGTACGGCCTTCAAAGCCTTTAAAATATCCCCATCTTTTTACAGACTCCACCACTGCTCCAAAATATTCCCTAGTGCTACCAAATGCCTGTCTGTCTGCTTGCATATGGGCCTGCTAACAACCTCACAAAATAAAGGTTTACCCAAGATCTTCACCTACAGGAGCAGAGATGGGGTCTTCAGGAGGCCACTGGCTTTCTCTGAAGAAAAACCATTTGGATGAGAGGGCAGTACTGAAGTCTGAGGAGGAATTTCACATTTCTACTGTAGCTGGTGCACAGATTTAATGTATTCACAGATAGACTGACCTTTTAGAAGGTAGCAAAATATGCTTTTAACGGTCAAGCTGTTTCCAAACAGACTGAAAGGAGCACTGTGTTCATCAGGGACTAGGATGGCCTCTAACATGCTGTACAAAATATACAAAAGCTGCTTTCTTTCAAAGTGTGTTTGAATTGGCACTGATCTGGCGCTCTAATACCTACCTGTACATAATCCACGCTTCTCCCCAGTGCTTTGAATGCTGTGTACATCACTTCTCTTTTTCCACCCCATTTCTGCATGATGCAAACACTTTTGTTGGACAGGACCAGCTGAGATACATGTTGCATGCTCTCTCTGTGAGACTCCTCCGTCTCACCCGGACCTTTGTCATGGAAGTTATTACTCCAGATATAAGTGGCAGATTTGTCCCTACCCATGATTTCAGTAAAAATGTCCATCATGTAAACGTCGTCTTCTGAGTTCCCATCAATGACCATAACAACTTTAATTCCAGGGTAGGTCAATCTTTTCACAGAAAGTAAACATTTTCTTAAGTAGTCAGGATCCTCTTGATAGGCAGCAATACAAAGGGCAACTGTTTTGTTCAGCTTGATTGGAGTCTCTAGTGACCGCTTCATTTTCCTGTGCTCTAGGAAGGCAAACAGGCTCTGGATGATGAGATGTGATGCCAGGATAGCACCATAGAGTCCAAAGGAGAAGTAGTAGTTGTCTGTTTGGATGAACTGGTAGCCCACAATGTAAGCAGCGGTGATTCCCAGCAGAAGGGACACCCCGAAGAGTGTGGTTCCAAGTATTCTCAGGATACATATAAACCTCTCACAATACATCTGCAAAGAAGCACAGAAACCATTAGCAGAGCCACCACTTGCTGATATAAGACCTCTTAAGGAGTGCACGTGGCTACAACACAGAGCTCAGCATCAACAGATACACCCTGTGCTTCTTGGCTGTGTTACAGACTTACTGCATCTGCTTGCTCAACTTAACATCTCCTTGCAGTACTTCCTTCGCATTAAGTAAGATTCAAACACACTTAATATACCAGGGATGTTTTCTACTATTTGTAACGTTCTCGCAGAAGGTGTTGCCTGTGTCAGGGTCTTATTTTGGCAGTACAGGCTTGCTGAGTGAGACAGTCATATTACTCGGGGGGGTGGG
>NW_010392472.1:1043-9001 GCF_000710305.1 Buceros rhinoceros silvestris | reverse complement strand
CGGGGGGTGGTAGGGGGTGGGGTGAGGATGTGGAGAAGGGGCTTTTGGGTCACCACTCACTTCATATGGTCACATGGGAGCAGAACAGCTGAATGTCTGGGCAGCCTCTCCTCATCCCCCATCCATGTCATGACTGCATCCTGCCCTGAATCGCTTCTGTCGCTTAGTTATGTTTGCAAAAATATTGAAAGGACATTCTTAAAACAGATGTCTGAATGTATTTATAATTTTAAACAGATGTCTGACTATATTTATAATTTATATTTTTATAATGAGGCATCTGCTTTAAAAGGTCTTCTCAATACCACTACAAAAATGTATTATTCATACATTTGTGTGCAGATATAAGCACGTGTGAGCATGTGTGTATAGCGCTAAAGCCTGACCGAGATGAAGTCTGTAGCAAAAGCACATATTAATTTAACAAAGCCAAGACTCCACCCTGGACTCAGAAATTCAGTAGAACATCAGCTGATTCTGATGACTTCTGTGTACTTAGGTTACGTGGCTATAAACTCTTCTAACCTAAGCTCTGAGCTATCAAGGAGCCGGCTGGCATGGAGAGTGCTCTGGTATTTCACACAAACAGTGCAGGCAGACAGGCAGGTGGAATGCATGTTGCTACCTAAGTGCTTTTAGTTGACAATCACATTAACCATTTTCTGCAACAGCTTTCTCAGAATTGCAGGGAAGTTAATGACAATATTTTATGTCAACTGATGCATTTGACGCTAAGCACATAGAACAGATAATATAATGTCTCTTCGAGGCTAACCCAGCAAATGCATTGCAAGTCAATGAATCTGAAACTCCTGCTTGAATACTTTGTTGAATTAGGGCTTCTCAGAGTAATGGGCTTAATATTTGTGTTTTCTTATTATTATTCATATTTTCCCTGCTGCTATTATTTTGCTCATCTGCTGATTATGTTTGTTTCTCCATCTGTTGGCCAAAGCTGAAGTTGGAACAGCACTTCCTTACCTCATATATGTCTTTAACTCTTTCTTGAAAAAATACTACCAAGCTGCAACAGCATAGCTGTCATCAATTGTATTTCGGTCTGAAAAGTTACAAGCTTGGAAAAAAAAAAATCAACACAGAATCACTTGCCAAATAAAAATAAACCAGGCAAGTATGAAGTCTGAGGTTACAAAGACTATGCTTTTTTCCACTGGCTATTTAGGGTCTTAAATTTCAAGACAGAAGGAAGCCTCTTAAATGTATATTTGGAGTAACTGTTAAAGAAATCGGACCCTATCTCTAGGACTTCCTCGAATACTTACAGCTGGGCTCTGACAGGTGCTGTAATCACCCTCCAGCAAAAGGGACGGTCCCAGCTCTGCCCTGTCTGGAAGTCTTTCACAATGGGGGTCATAAAGAAGCCTAATAAAAGATAGCTTATGCTTATCACCACTATAGGAAAATTAAAACTCAGTGCCCAAAATAGACCTGCTTTAGAAAACAGATTAAGTAATGGATTCCCTCCAGATTGCCTTGAGGTCAAACAGCCTGTGTGTTTATTAATCCCTCCAGCAGGCAGAAGGTCACAAACGTTAAGGTAAGCGTTTCATTAACACTGAGGTTGTACTCTGCTTTCCCACTTGGGGTCCACCACTTCTCTACTCTTTTCAGAAATAGAAAATCTGTATTAGTGAGTAGGAGCTAAAGCCTGCTTACCTTAAGAATTATATGACTAAAATAAATGGAGTGCTTGTACAGGTAGCACTCACAGGATTTAGAAGATCTGAAGCACTTATATTTGAATGACTATATACTGTACCAGGCTTCTTTTATATTAATTTGCTATTGCTTTTCTCTTCCTATTGTTTCCACAAAAAAGGGGGGAAAAAAAAGAAATTAATTCTCTGATCTTGTCATTACAGCACAGCTTCCATCCCTTGGAAAAATCCAGTCTTTTAAGATCAAGAAATGGATTTCTGGTCTTAATAAAACAGCAATTTTTTTCCCCCATCCTTTCAC
This sequence comes from Buceros rhinoceros silvestris, assembly GCF_000710305.1. Lineage (NCBI taxonomy): Eukaryota > Metazoa > Chordata > Aves > Bucerotiformes > Bucerotidae > Buceros > Buceros rhinoceros. The sequence goes on along the minus strand of NW_010392472.1, from coordinate 7,021 downwards.
TGTCAACCTTGGGAAAATAAACTGTGTTTTGATCTAAATTCCTGGCTTTCATCAAAGAAACTTTTCCCTTTGTATGTGCAACTGAGGGTTTTATGTATAGTCTTTTAACTGACTGAATCTCAGGGAAAGTCTGGAAAAAGTTGCTCAATATTCTCAAGGTTTAGCACGTGAGCTGTTGATAGCTTGCCCAGCAGAACTGATCTTTATCAACTTGAATGTGCCCAAACAATGGCAAAGAAGCAAAAAATCTCCACCCTTCTCCAATAACTGAGCCAAGAAGTAAAAAGGAAATGACGGTTGTACAAGTCTGGGACCAAAAAAATGAACTGCTGAGTCAAATACTAGCACTGAGGGTAGGGAATAGCTGCATCACAGATTTTAAGGTCAGACAGTACTGTTATGAGTATCTAGCCTGGCCTAACACAGTGAGATGTAAAAGGACATCCTTCGTAAGCAACATTTGAAATCCATTCCAGAAATTTCCTGAACTTGGAACGCAAAAAATCAAGCATTATCAGAGAACTAGCATACAGTACTGCATTTTAACAGTGCAAGCTGAGAATAATGCCATGCTGAGTCAGGATTAGCGTCAAATGGTTGGTGAAGGGCAAACACCCACGTTAACTTTCAAAGCCACAATGATTTTTCAGTCATTTTGTTGATAATCACTAAGTGCTAGCAATACTGTTTCAGAAAAAAAGCAATTCCTTATATTCAAAGCTGCTATCACTACAGCCCTATTCGAGAGCTGACTAACTGGTGGAGGGTACTGTACATACCTTGTAAGATCAGCACAGCTTAATGTTTTGTTTATGGCTCAGCCTCATGGATCTTCAGAGGCTGAAGATCCCCTCTTCAGAGGGATTTAACCCAGGAAGTTTGTCCTGAGAAATAGGCACTGCAGCACTTAAAAGAAGAAAAAAAGCTCCTCCTAGGCTAGGGATGAGGTGCTCAACTCATGGAAGACATGCAGCCAGTCCATATTCCTGGATGGACACAGACAGTTGCAGGTCATTTCTGCGTGTGCATGAAACTGCTGCTACATGGGAACAGGTGCTGGAGTGAGGACAGAGCTCCTCACCTGGTGAGGAGGCGAGTTGGTGGTTTACCTCACTGTCTCTGGAGTCAAACCTGGATCTTTCTGGGCAGGATTTTAACCAATTCTGCAAAGCAGGAGAAGGAAGATCATACCTACAATGTTCTTTCTTCATTATTATTTAAGAGTGAAATCCATTTACCACTTTTCCTGGGTTTGGCTTGGATAGGGTTATTTTTCACAGGAAGGTGGGAGAGGGCACGTAGGATAGACAACTGAACCAGGCAAGGAGATTCTCCATACAATACTGCTGACCAGCTCGCAGCTCAGGTGCATGGGTTGGGTGGAGGTTCTGGGTAGTGAGCAGCTGCATTGTATGTTGCTCACTTTACATATTATTTTATTAGAATTATCGTTATTAATGTTGTTTCTTTTCTCTTTGTGTTGTTCTATTAAACTCTCCTTATCTCAACCCATGGGTTTTTACCTTTTTCTCCCGATTGTCCTTCCCATCCCACTGGGGTGGGGTTGAGGTGGTGTGGTGCGGAGTGAGTGAGCAGTCGTGTGCTGATTGGTTGCCAGCTGGGCCTAAACCAAGACAGCACTGAAAGAAGTCAGAGGGTCTATTGCTTTGCATCAGCCCGGAAGGACATTTCCGGGGGCCAGTAGGATTGCACTGGCTGTGTCAGACTCTTTCTGGAAGTGCCTGTGTCCCCCACGTACAGTAAGCCTGTGACAGGACTGCTAACTCTACTCTGCAGTTTGGGCATCTAAATCCTTCATGGGCACCTTCAGCCAATCCCACAGTGCTGAGCCCAGGACAAGCTTTACACAGCCTCCAGCAAACAGGCTCAAGGTTTGTATGTATAAGATGAGTGTATGTAGAAAGGCTTCAAAGTCTGCTACTGAGCAATTTGTTGTCATGGTCTCGCAGCTCTTGATTTCCATGGATGGAGCTGGTCAGTGCTAACCAACCCACCTAGCAGAAATGAAACTTGAAAGCCATACACTAAAGCTAGGTTGGCTGTTGCTGATTCAAGTAACACATTTTTGATTCAACAAGCAGCCCCAAGTATGTATGTGCCTTGTAGCAACTGTGCAGGAGGAGACAATGCGTGCCCCTCTTTGAAGGCTCCTATGCAAAAGCATGGTCAAGAAATGAATCCTGGCATGTACTTGCCAACAGAGTCCGCCTAGTGAATTGCCTGGCATCCTGATAAAGGCATACAGAGAGCACTTTTTCTGGTCACACCTGTGATGGAGGAGAACTTACTCTACATTACTATTAGCAACTGGCATAACTAAAAGTTGTAGTCTTCTAAAAACAGTTAAATAAATAAATTAATGTTAACAAAGGGTTGTCTGATACCTACGCTGTACATACAATGACTGGCGTATTAACTTTAACACTAGAGATCACACTCCTTTCTCAGGCCGAATAATGCCTTAGATCTAATATTGGAAGAGCACAGCAAAATATGCTTCAGTTCTCTCTATTCTGAAAAATATTTAGGCTGGTATTTAACAGTAGTTATAGTACATACTTCTAACTTTCATAAGATCTAGACACCTGACTGAAATTTTGCAGGTTCTTATGTCCTGCTGTAGACTGGGTCTTCGCTCAGCAAAGAACCCTGCTGACTTCCATGGTAAAGTACCACTTTTTCACCCCTCCAGAACCATTAATACAGTCTGTTATGAATCATGCATCCCTGACAGTAACAGGACCTGGAGACAGTTCATCCCTTTGCAATGTCAGGAGGCAAAGAGGAAAAAAAAAAGCTCAATTTGTTACCAATACATCAGAAGAGTAATACACAGGATAGGGGCAAATACATATCCAGAAAACCTATGTGTATTGCTGTCTGAACGCATAAATATTGTCTGCAGTCTGTTCATTTGTCCTGTACCAGCTGTTGGTAGCTGCTATAAGGACTAAGGAAGCAACCAGGTGGTCCCTGACATCTGCTGATACAGGACCTGGAACTAGTGTCTGACAGGAGGTCAAGCTGAAGTTAGGATTCCTTGCAACACATGGGATGCAGCTCACTACATCATCTGTTTCAGGAGTCATCTCTCCTGGACAACACTCAAACATATTGCCATGTAGTACTTCTGGCAAGCTTTTCCACAGATGATTAAAAAACAAGAGAGGGGAGACACAGGAAGTTCATATGTAAGAGGTAACAACTTAGAAGGTTGATCGAAAGAATTAACAAGATTAATTCAAAAGAAAGATTAGTTTGAAAGAATTAACTTATTAATTCCAAACATCTGAGATATTAAAGAAAAAAAATTACACTGCAAAAGTCAATATTTGTCCGGGCGACAGCAGCAAAGGTTCAGTCACAAGTGTGCTTATTTTGTTCCCTTCACCTCTAAAGGTTCAAAAGAGCTGTGCCTCTCTCTAGTCATCTAGGGCTGAGACCACACGAGGACACAGTTTGATACTGCAGGAATAGATCTGCAAAGAGGAGCACCTGGCACTGAGAGCCTAACTCCACTCTCCGTGCATTTTCATGTGTTACTCTTAGTTTAGTCAGACCCCATGGATTGAAAACCCATTAGAGTCTGAGAAGTGTGCTCCAGGGGTACATCTTGCAATTAGTTTAATTCAAGAGGAATCCAGTTTGTGTGCCCGGTGATCTCTCTGCAATACAAACCCAGGCAATTTTGTTGGGGTGGGGTGCACTTGTAGCTTTGGCTTCAGTAGCACACTCCGGATTCTAAATAAAGTGATAATACAAACCAATCTCGCATATGAGATCTGCTTATCAGACTTGTATGCAAATCTTCTTTGCAACCAGAAGTGCTGAACACTGAAAACCTTTTAAAATGTCTCATTTTTACATGCCTCTGTGGAAGCTGAACTCTTGAATATCTAGTCATGGTCCTCTGAACCTCAGTGCTGAGGCTTTGGATTCAGCAAAGCATGTAAGTATGTCATTAAAGATAAGTGTGCCCTTAAGTATTTTGCTGAAGAGGGAAATCAGTGGATAATTTCTCTTGCAGTTCTGTAGTGCAGCCATAAAAAATAAATCTTTCTCCGCGGAGCTGCTATTTCTGGGATACTCATGATAAAAATGTACACATAAATTTGACAAATTTATTATAGACATTAATCTCCCTTATGAGGGTTGTCAGATGGGTCATTGCGTTGCCACTGCCTTACTTATGTTGGGGAATCTAAGAGTGGACTGGGACCCAGACGATTTGGATTTTGTTCCTAGTGTTGCCATTCATCTGCTGGGTGAGTGAATTCACCTCTCTCTGTCTCAGCGTCTCACCTGTAAAATGGGAATAGTGATCACACAAGAGGTTCTTGGAGGTCTGCAAAACCCTCCATAAGGCTTAGGTCTACTGATATTTGTAATTGTAATTTCAGGTGTGATATGGATCCCATTGGTTTTCTAGTTCCATAAAACTGGTTTTCATCAGAAAAACCCCACACAAACCAGCACACCACTTCTTATTTTCTTAGCCTGTATCCACCTGAAGGTATAGGCAGTAAGGGTTTGTCCATAACAAACACGAAACTCTTACTCAGCAGGATGCATGAGATCAGTGATGTTGGCAGCATAAAAGGTGGGTGTAAGTGCATCCAGCTACTGAGGAGTGTTCTGCACACAACCAGAGGAAGAGGATCATCTTTTACAAATCTTAAAAATCCCTCCTTACTTGTGAGAATAACAACTTTGGCTTCAACAGAGCAGCTATTTCATTGACATGAGCATGTTTGAGTGTGTGCACACAGGCTGACACGTACTCTATACGGCCTTGCACACATAAACTCTGCGTGTATACACAAAGGGTATCTGAGGGTTACATTTTTTCAGCCAATAATTAGATTTGTTATTAGACTTAATTTGGGGGCAAAACAAATAATCTATTTTAGAAGTACAAATAATCCCAGGTACACATTCATTACAAGCATAAAATAGCTGTCCAGACTCCCTCTGCTATTTTACAGCCTGAGAGAGGAAACTCAGAAGTTCTGTGACATCTGTACGTCTTTACTACAGCAGTTACCATAACTGGTGCTTTTGGTTATTAATCACTTCCAGATTTTGTCATGCCATTGATCTGCTTGCTGGAAAGGGCTCACACAAGACTAAAATTAACTCCGGGGTTAGGTTTAAAATAAAGAACAGGATTAGTAAAGATGGCAAACTGTGTATTCATGCACAGGCTTTGATCAGCAAATCTGCTCAATGGATGTTCCCACTAAACTGCCCAAATTTAGCCTCTTCCAGCTTTAAGTAACCAATGTGTAATGAATTCTACAGCTGGTGGTTGGATTTGTCCCTAATGTAGACAGTGATACACTAGTTGTTAAATTAACCAAAATAAAGCAAAAAAACCTCACTCCAAAACCCCCGACAAACGCTCTAAGAATAAATTAATAGAATCAATTTGTACTCAGATACTTTGGATTGCGGTTAAACAAAAATCTGGTTTAGGAATGTCTTCTGGTTGCTCATTATGAAGTCCATGGATGCTTTTGGCACAGAACTGACTACTCCATGCCTTACTCCAGCAAATAAATACTTATTGTGTTCATAGCATATTATCTTGTGATTTGTTTATAAGCTACAGGTCGTCTCTTGTTTGACTTAAGTCCCACTACGCTGAATGGAGGTGTGGTCTGGTGCTTTAAACACTCATCTTGAATAGCGTTCAAGAATGAACACTAATGTTCAAAATGAAGCAGATTTGCTTCCACACCCTAAATATGAACAGTGCAGTTTGTTGCTAGTGAACTAGCATGGGAAACTCCACTGAACCCAGCACTACTAGGAAAACCTTTTCCCAGTTTTTTTCTGCACTTGCACGTAGGATAAGAAAGATCCACTAGCATGAAACAAAATCCTGGCTTTATTGACACCAGGGACAAAGCTCCTCTAACCTTCGTGGGGGCTGGATTTTGAGCAGTTTTTCAGGG
>NW_010392472.1:0-941 GCF_000710305.1 Buceros rhinoceros silvestris | reverse complement strand
GGAAAGAGAACACATTTCTCTGCCATCACCTCAAAATGAAATGATCTCTCTAGTCCCTGGAAGAAGCCCCAAGGCACATACAGCGTGTGCTGGAGAAAAAGCACGTGTGTGCCTGTGGAAAAATGATCCATAAGGAAGGAGACTATGAAGCAGAGTGCTACCACAGAGGAACAGTGGAACAGTGCCTTGGGAGATGTGGGGCCACTGCAGACCCTGAAGAAGGGGTTTGACAACACCCCCAAGGAGTGTTGTAGTATTCTGGGTCTCCTCTGGGGCAGAGCAATGGGTTAAGTTCTCTCTTAAGGTACCTTTCATCCTCCTTGCCAGCACTGCTATGGAGTGTTGCAAGGTAAGAGACCTTACTGCGCCCTGTCAATACTTAATGGGGGCTTACAAGAAAGATGGGGACAATCTTTTTAGCAGGACCTGTTGTGACAGGACAAGGCGTGATGGTTTTAAACTAAAAGAGGAGAGGTTTAGACTAGATAAGAGGAAGAAATTGCTGACAATGAGGGTGGTGAAACACTGGCACAAGTTGCCCAGAGAGGTGGGAGAAGCCCCATCCCTGGAACCATGCCAGGGCAGGTTGGATGGGCCTCTGAGCAACCTGATCTAGTTGGTGATGTCCCTGCTCCCTTAGAGGGGTGTCGGACTATATGACCTTTCAAGGTCCCTTCTAACCCAAACCATTCTATGATAAGGGGAAGGCTATTAAGACTCTTAAGAGCTGGGTCTCGGCCGTGTCCGAGAGACACCAACTGATGCTCCAACAGGTGCAGGCAAGGCCCGTTGGGGTCAGCGCCCTGTCGGCGGACGGTCTTTCCAGCCGGGAAGGAAACCCCGAGGACCTATAGACTCCCGAGGGGCGAACGCCGAGGAAGCGGCGCGGGCGGTCCTGCGACCAGGGCCGGGTCCACGGGCCTCCTCCCGCCGCCGCGGGG
>NW_010392471.1:5592-15708 GCF_000710305.1 Buceros rhinoceros silvestris | reverse complement strand
AAGGGAAGGTTTGGCTAACCCAGGACAGGTTAGACCACAAGATGCCGTCTGTCAGGCACCAGGTTTGGCTGTGTAAGGCATTGCAACACAGGGTAATTTCATGGGGTTTTTTAACTGCAAAGCAAAAAGCTGTCATACAGTTTTCACCAGGAGGCTATACACTAACTTTTGTAGTTTGGCACACAGCTCAAGTTCCTGTAATTGCAGTAATTTTAACTGTTTGCCATCCAGGTCATACCTAGCTTGTTGACACCCTGCTTGTGATTATTGTAATTTGTGCTCCAGTATCAATTAATAATTGCCCTGTGATTGGTTATCTTGAGGAAGGAAAGGGTTATCCTGTTCTCTGTGAGTTGGCGACAGGGCAGTTGGAGTATCTGGAGTGTTGTGTTTTGCAAACGCTTGAATTAGACTCAAAATAATGCTGGTAAGTTGTCTCCAAATGGAGGCTTTAGGAATTCCTACTGCCAGTGCCTTTTCCCAAAATTTATTTATCCAATCTCAGGCTCTTGGTTGCTGGTCAGAAGATTTTTGTTCTTGGGATCTATTCTGACATACATTATGGTTTAGGTATTTCTGGGTTTCACCTCACTTTGCGACAAGAGAAGGTTGGAGTGTGGCAGGAGTTCGTTTTATCAACAGTGTGGGGATAGACAGGGCTACAGGAGCTGGAATAGGAACATCAGTAGGATCATGTTGATATATGGCCTGAATGCAGACAGCTTTCACAGCCACTACGGGAGGTCATTTAGGAATTAGGTACGTATTAGTGGAGGTTCTCCTCTTTCTGAAAAGCTAATACCATCATCCCAATACACCACTCTATTTGTTAGTGAGTGGGAGTCATTTGGGGGATTGGGGCCAGTATTAAAAAAAACTCCCAGAACCAAAAAAACATTGGCTTCATAACCATTCAGCAAAATTCTGCCTCCCTTGGTTAGAGGCGCTCCTCACAGGTATTCAATTTCAGCTTCTGGCATTCCCCCTCATGGGTCACAAGTGTAGCACATCTGACCAGATCATAAGATTGACTGATCATCCAAGACAATAAGATGGGGAAGGAATAGGAGGCAGGTGCACTGAAGGGGTGCCTCAATGTTCTGCTCCTCTGGAGGAGTTAATAGTCATTATTGTTCCCAGAGAACAGGGGAGGCAGGAGCTAGAAATATTAAGTGGGGACCTTACACATCTGATACACTACCCTTCATAATCCACTTTTGACTTTTCCACTGTATTGTTTTGTGACCCAGAAAGGGGAGTTGCACCCTGTGTCAAGCAGCCTATCAGTGGGTGGAGGAATGACACCACCACACAAGGTCCTAAGAAGGTTAACTGATCATCCAAGAGGATGAGGAGGGGGCAGTAGGAGCAAGGCACACCAAAGGGGTGCCTCAATGCTCTGGTCCACTGCAGGAGGTAATTGGTGTTATTGTTCACAGAGAATATGGAGGCAGGTGCCAGAAATGTTGGGGGATGTGGGGGGCCAGGTGGTGGGGCTTAACACTCTGGTGTGCTACCTGTTACTATCTGCATTTGACTTTTCCAGCGTCTTGTTGTGTGACCCAGAAAGGGGAGACGCACCCTGTGCCAAGTGGCCTATGAGGGTAGGGGGAATGGTACCACCGCAATAGTATAGCCGGAAGAATCTCAGTACCTGGACCTCCGTTGGCTTGGTGATGTATAAACAGAAGCGAAGCTGGTCTATCACTCTCTTCAAGCTTATAAACTAAATCATTGAGAGGGATAGAGAATTGCAGCAATATAACACACATAATCAGAGTACGTTTGCCAAGAGCATAAAAACTAGCAATAAATCCTTTTTTTCCAGGGATCTGGAAGTTCACAAGGAAGAGCATGAGGTAAAAAAACTGAACAAGTAATAAAACGAGAATTCAGGTAAGATAAGCAATTGAAAAATGATTTAGCTTTGTCATTACTGTTCACAGTTTACAAACAGAAGCTTTCAGAGACTCTCATTTGAACATTTCTCTACAGGTGGTGTGTTTCAAATGGAACTGCAAGCAGAACTTACCAGACAAGCAATGAACAGTATCAAGTTACAACTGATAGACACTTAGGATCAAAAATAAAATAAAATAAAATAAAATAAAATCATGTTTAAAGCCATATTGGTATTATGGGACTGGAAGATAGCAGAAGTGATGCCAGTTCTACCAATGGAAACCTGAGATCTATGAGCAATTCAGTCTTATGCAGCTACTCTGTTGGTTAAAAAAAAAAAAAAAGTCCAAGAGAAGATGGGATTAATGGATAAATGTGAAATTTACAGAAACAACCTTCCCCTTCTTTGGAAAGGGGTATCACACTTGACAAACTCATTAGGTTTTTGTTGGAGTCAGCAACAGACATTAGAGACATGGTTTAGTGTTTTCCAAAAGATGTTTGACAACTTTCTTCACCAGGTGTTCTTCAAGAGAATAAAGTACTGTGGGATAAAAGAGAAAGCCATTGCATGGCAACATGCCTCTTCAAAAGGAGAGAAACAAAAGCAGGAGTTAATGGTCTATTTCCCAGTGGAAAGTGGTCACTAATGGAGAAAGGTCCCACAGGGATCTGTGCTGGTGCCTGAACACCCCAGGAAAAGGAGAGACAGTGAGGTGATAAAGTCTGCTAATAACACTGGATGTCCACACAGAACAATTCAGTGCATGTATATGTAAAGTAATGCCCTTAGGGAAAACACAATCCAAATTTTCCATACACAGTGATGGCTGTGAGTGATTAAAACTCAGGAAAAAGACTTGGACTTGTAATAAGTAGCCGTGTGAAACATCAGCTCAGCGATCAGTTGCAAAACAAAACAAAATATTTTAAGAATTATTAGGAAAAGAAGACATGTTGTTTGGTGTTTGTTTTTGGTTTTTTTTTTTTTAATAGAAGACCTGCTGTCCCACTGAGCAAATCCATTCACCCTCATCTCGAATAATACATAGATATCTAACTTCCCTTAATGAGGAGAGGATATAGTAATTTTAGAAGGAAAAGGCACAGAGAAAAGTGACAGGAATGATTTACTTCCAGACAGTAAGGAACCATTCCCTGTACAAGAAACCACTAAAGCGAAAGACATTCATCAGTCTGCTAAATTGATGCAGGCAGGAAACGGACAATGAGATACAACAGAGATCTAGAAAAACATAAATGACATGGTGAGTATGAATGGGGAAAGATTTGTCACCGCCTCTTGGAGTATGGATGTTAGGGAGCATCAGATTAAATTGACAGTGGATTTCTCTAGCACAAGTTACTTTGAATGTCAATAGGCAACAAAGGCTTCTGAGAGGAAATTTAAAGTCACAGAGAAATTCATAGGGAAGTAGTCCGTTGAGGGCCATTATACACAAAGATACACCACCTTCCTCACAAAGTTCATGATCTGCAAATTTCTGTGAGTGTATTGGAGACCATGCCAGCAAAACCATTTCTGTTTTCACTACTCTTTTCCTTATAATTTCACCTATACATCTGCTATTAGCCATCGTCACAGACCAGGTAATAGATTTGACAAGCTTTTGATGTGATGAATCTTACAATATTTCTAACAGCTTGTGTATTTTCAAATGTGATTTTCAACTGCTTGTAAATTTTTAGATAATACTACAGAATGTTTTGATAAAAACAGGAAGTCATTACTTATACCTACTGACTTGGATAGATTTCTACGCAAAAAAAAAGACATAAAGGACTCCTAAATTATGAAGATTTGTATTTTAGAATAGGGTTTTAATAAATTCTTTGTCATTATTAGTCCTTTTGCAGTGTAATCAGAAGTTACAGGATGGTTAAAAAAAATAATTGATGAAATATCCTGGTCTCTATATGCAAATGGTCAGACATCATACACTTAAATCACTTGGATCAATGAGGAATTAGCTCTGTTCTACACCCTCTGATTTCAGGGTCATGGCTTTGAGACTCATCACCAAGTCTAGACACAAGTAGATTCGACTGAATCATACTAATCTTTTTCTTTGTTTTTCGTGTCATACCTGTTGCCATGCAACTGAACACATAGATAATGAAAAATACTCCTGCCTTTAGCCTGGAGATTTTATAAAGAATCCTTACATTTCAGCATCCTCATTGACTCCCAGATCCTTTGGTTTTTCAATTATCAGGCAGTTCATCAACAGGATAATAATTTTGAGGGACTTGGGGGGGACATCTTAATCGTTCCAAGATCTGCCATAGGCCTTTTCTGCTCACAGTGTCAAAGGCTTTGGTGAGGTCAACAAAAGTTACATAGAGACCCTTGTTCTGTTCCCTACGATTACATAGAGCCCCTTGTTCTGTTCCCTACACTTCTCCTGCAGTTGTCTGAGAACAAATACCATGTCTGCGGTACTTCTGTTGGCTCTGAAACCACATTGACTTTCAGGTAGAAGTTCTTCTGCAATAGCGGGTACTAATCTGTTTGGCAGTATTCTTGTGAGGATTTTTCCAGCAATGGAGAGCAGAGTTATGCCTCAGTAGTTTGAGCAGTCTGACTTTACTCCTTTTTTCTTGTACAGGGTGATGATGATGATTGCATCACGGAGATCTGGTGGTAGTTCGCCTTGTTCCCAACAGCGCACAACTAACTCGTGAGATTTAGCATGGAGTGTTTGGCCTCCATGTTTCCAGATTTCAGGTGGGATTCCGTCGACCCCAGCTGCCTTGCCGGTTTTCATCTGCTGTGTGTCCTTAAGAGTCTCTCCCATAGTAGGGGGTATATCCAATTCATTTTTCACTGTTTGTTGGGCAGTAGTCGTACAATAGACAGAGAATAGTTAGATAATGGTTCGCAAAGGTAAGTTTAGACAATGGTCAGACAATATTTAGGCAATGGTTTGGTCAGATAGTGGACAGACAATGGTTAAGTCAGCGGCATGGTTAGACAAGGATCTGAAAATAGTTGGGACAAACAATGGTCAGCCAATGTTTGGGTTAGACAATGGTCAGAGAATGGTTAGATAATAATTATCAATGGTGTGTTTAGACAATGGCCAGACAATGTTTAAACACTAGATTGGTTAGATAATGGTCATTGTGGTGGGTTAAAAATGGCACTGGCTGGGAGGTGAGCTTTTGTTCTTCTCCTTCTTCTTCCCCCCAAAATGCTGGAAAGTTGACTTTTGGGAAGAGAAGTGCCAACCCTCCTCATTCCCTGATTGGGAGTAGAGATATTCAGACACACCTCACTGAATAAGTGCTTAAAAAGGGGAGTTTGAGACACTCCCCCGGGTGAGCCACAGCATTTTTCATTTTCTGCCCCGAGACAGAGAAAAATTTTCATCAGAGGGAGAAAAAACATCCACAGCTACCTCTGTACCCCTGGAGCAGTAAAAGGATTCCTTCTGCGAATCAGGTAGACCTTTCTTCTCTGCTGATTACCAGCAGGGGTGGCTTTGGATGAGTTCAACCAGGCAAGGGGTAAAACCAGCTGCAAGCCCCCACATCCTGTGCCGAGGGGACAGATACTGATGCCGAAGGGAAATGCAAACTGGTTCCAGATGCTCAGCAGAGAGCCTCCACGGATGCGGGGAACCCACAGGCATTCGCTGAAGGTCCAGTCCGTATCCTGCTCTGCAGATGGGGAGAGCCAGAAGCCTCAGAATTTTGCCCGTGGTAGACTCAAGTCCCCTCCCAGCTACCCCAGAGGAAGAAGTACTACATTACTGCATGGAGGTTTGCTCCAGGAGAAGTTTTTCTTGGACTGAAAACTTGTGAGGTGACAGACCATTATTCCTTTACTCCAACCGACACCCCCCACCCCCCTGGTGGTGCACCCGTGTGGTGGGTTCTTTGTAAGCAGGAGATGTGGGTCGAAATGGGAGACTGTATTATACCTGTATATGCCTGCTTATGTAGGCATATAAATCTCTCTCTCTCTCTCTCTCTTTTCCAGTCCTGTTTAACTTTAAATGATTGATTTATGCGTTTTCACTACTAAAACTCTTCTGGTTTTACCCCCTTTAAGTCAAACCTGTGTTTGTTTTTCCTTTGCCTAAACAAAGCCTTGAATTCAAGCCGTAACAAGCTGCTAAGCTACCTTTTGTGTAGGGTTTGGTGGGTTTACATTCTCTCCAAACCTGCATTGTTGTGAAATCCTTTTGGTTTTAACAGCCACATAGTTTTTAACCCACAACAGTCATACAATGGTTAGATAATGTTTTGAAAACACAGTAGTCAGACAATGGTTAAACAGTAGTCAGATAATGGTTTGATCAGACAGTGGTCAGAGAATGCTTCTAAAATTGCATTGTTAGACAATGGTCAGACAATGGTAGGATAATGGTCAGACATAGGTTATGGTTAAACAACGGTCAGATAGTGATCAGTAAATTTTATGGTTAGAAAATTGGCAGACAATGGTTAGATAACGGTTGGGTTAGACAATGATCAGATAATGGTCAGACAATGGTGTGCTCAGACAATGGTCAGGTAACTGTCAGATCATGGTTAAATGAAGTTTTGGTCAAACAATGGTCAGACAATAGACAGTCAATGGTTAGACAATCGTATGTTTTGGCAATGGTTAGAGAGTGGTCAAACAATGATTAGACAATGTTTTGGTTAGCCAATGGTCAGAAAATGATCAGACAACGGTCAGACAATGCTTTGGTCAGCCAATGGTCATATGATAGCCAGCCAATGTTTAGACACCGGTTAACCAATTTTTAGAAAATGGTCAGACAACAGTGTGGTTAGACAATGGTCAGATAATGGTTAGTGAACAGTATGTTTAGACAATGGTCAAACCATGGTCAAACACTGGCATGCTCAAACAATAGTTAAACAATTGTTTGGTCAAACAATGGTCTGACTACTGTTGGTCAGTGCTTGGAAAACAGTGAGACATTGTTCTGGTTAGAATATGATCATGCAATGCTCAGAGAATGGTTAGAGAATGGTTATCAATGGTTCATGTAGAGAAAGATCAGACACTAGGTTCATTTAGACAACAGACAATGGACAATGTTCATAAAATGTTCAGACAATGGTTTGGTAAGACAATGCTCAGATGATGGTCAGACGATGGTTAGACAATGGATAGATAGTGATATGATTAGACCATGTTCATAAAATTTTTAGACCTTGGATAAACCCTGTTTTCAGACATACACAGATCAGTTTGCTTATCAAGCTGCAATAACTTCTTTGAATTCAGTGGAAGAGTTCTAACTTGCTATTTTCTTAATTCAATCTCTTCCTTAGGTGAGAACTTAAGCAAGTAAGTAAGAACTTAAGCACATTAAGCAAATGTGTTGTTGAGAATGGGCTTTGCAGACAAAAATGGTTTTGCATCCTTTCTCAATCAGAAAAAGTGCATTAATTGCAGTGAGTCCCACCTCTCTGTGAATGTACCCAATAAAAAAGTAGTATATAGGCAACAGTGGAACATGAGCACAACAGCTGATGACTCCTTCATGTTTGACCCTGATCTCTTTACTCATAGTCTATTCATACCAGCTAAATTTTGTCATGCTCTTAGTAGGTCCTTTCAATTCACCATAACAAATTGAGTGAAGCACTGGGTCTCTTAAGTTCGGTTAGCATCAACTGGATTCTTAGATTAGATTTTGCACGTGCTAAACAAAATTACGGGAACAGTTTCTGTTTGAAATGCCTGCAGTTCGTCACATGTACAAACATTTGATGCTGATGGTGAGCTTCGGAAATTTCTGAACTGCTTTACGTGATTGCATAAAGCAGTTGTTTTCCACTTACCTGGACTGATTCGGAGTCACACACTAAAACACTAAACACCTGCCCTTGAGGCTGTGTCAAAGTTTTCCTTAAGAACTTCTGCCTTCCAAATGGCACAGTAGCTTTCAGAAATATTGTAGTATTTGAAGGAATTATATAAATTTGATACAAAGTCTTTTCTGTTCATAAAGGAAAATGGTTATGAAACTATGCATTTGTGGAAAGGTCCATCTTCATGAGCCCATGCTCCATCCTAACAAATTCAACACCGTAATAATGTGGAATATACTCTTGAAGATATTTCCCCCAAAACTACATCCTCCAACAGAATGCACCCATACCTGTTATCTAGTATACGTATCAGAGATCAGTGAGAGAGCTGGCTATTCTTGACATTTCTGTATTTCTTTTTCTCCATTTCCTCACAAATTAGCATAATCTCTCTGCTTAAAAATCAAGAAACAAACCACCCTCTCAACGGGAAAGCAGAGTGAGTTAAGTGGAGGGTTGGAACCTACAGATGCATGACTCTAATCCCATTGGTGGTTTTCTCTATGTGTCTATGATCAGAATTTTGGAGTTGAAGCTTATCTTTCAGTGTTTTGATAGTAAACATTGTTGTAAACAACAATAAAGTTTCCACGTGACAGATCAACATCGTAAGTTCTTCAAATCGTTTAAAGTTTATTCCCTTTGGGCTTCAAAACTTCTATAATCTTTTTACTCATATTTGGAAAACCACGTGCTCAGCAGGTACAAAAATTCTACATATCTTCCATTAAAAACACAGAAACTGTGACAAAGTACCTTTTTTCCTAATTTGCAACATTTCATAGAGAATATCAATTCCAAGGAATTCCAAGATGTTTGTGGAGAAGTGGGATGGAAGTTCTGCTAGAAACTACACCCCTGCTTCAGAGCACCCAGTAGTTCAATGGCTCTGGTACAGATGTGGTAACCCAGACTTCAAAATCACGCCCTGTTTTAACAGAACAAGAATATGGACTCATTGCAGGTGAGTAACCCACCAAACCAAGTTGGTAACTGCTGAATATGATGTCCACTTTACCTCAGTGAACAGTTGTTTCCTTATTGCTGCAGATGATACTGATTAAAATGCTGTGAATGACTGATAATTACTATAGTCTCAGACATCATCTGTACAATGATTTAAAAAATAATGAAGTCATCAAGTTTTAGGCCTGACCTTATGAATAACTCTCTCTGTGGTTTGATTTAGATGAGGATTTACTGTAGGAAAACATGCAATTATCATAGTGCTTTTATAAAGGTCAGCAGAGAAATAATTTGTATAATAATTCCTAGGAATAATTCTTAGGAAGCGAGGAGGCAGGTTCAGGCCGAGTATCAAAACAAGCACTAAAGCTAGAGGAGGCTTAAAAGTCAACAGGCTTTAAAAGCCTATAATGATAATAAAAAAAAAAGGCAGTAATTAGCAATTAAAAGCTTAAGTGTCTGACTTAGACTTTCATATAACTTATCCCTCTGGCATTAAATTTTCTGGAATGCTCACGTGAAAGAGTTAATATATTTTGTGTAAGTACTATGACAGGAAATTTTAACCTTAACAGAAAACATAACTGCTACAGCTTCATCTGATTCAATAGTTTAACAACTTAAATACCCCTCCGCTTTTGAGATGCACGTATCCAAGACTTCGGCAGAAATTTTTATGTGTCTTACTGAACCTTGATTCCATTTTTGGCTGGGTTCTTAAATCCCTAAAAGAAATGAAAACAGTTTTACTAGAGTAGAGTATTATGCTAAGGAGCACATGGAGTTGGACAGCAGTGTTTAATCAAAATCTATGTATTAATGCAAGAAGAGAGAATTTGACAGGACCTGCTAAGATAGTGGTCTTGTTGCATACTATTGCAGGCACCGTGTCACACATCACTTTCATGTATTACTTCAGACTCCATCGGGTTCAGCTCAGTAAATATCATACTGCCATTGTTACTAAAAGGCTGCCGGCATTAAACTAATTTTTCTTATACTAATTTTGCAAAGCATCAGGAATGGAGCCTATTTGACTTGTTAAGAAATTTTATGAGAATTTACTGTGAGAATTAAGGAACAGGAAATTGGTACCTGGTGTCTTGTGTTGCAATGTGGAGTTTAAGGGAGTTTAATTTTCAAAGAACATGAAAATTGTGTCACAAGCTCAGAAGGCAAGCCCCAGGACTACAGACAATGCAATGATGGTCAGTTACTGATCACTGAAGATGTACGTTGAGAACTGGGAAAATCTGCTTTAAGTGTAAGAAAGGGAGAGAAAAGAAGAGGGAGGAAGGAGAGAAGGAGGGAAGGAGGGAAGGAAGGAGGGAGGGAGGGAAGGAGGGAGGAAGGAACAAGGAAGGAAGGAAGGAGGGAAGGAAGGAAGGA
>NW_010392471.1:0-5247 GCF_000710305.1 Buceros rhinoceros silvestris | reverse complement strand
GGAAGGAAGGAAGGAAGGAAGGAAGGAGGGAAGGAAGGAAGGAAGCCAAATAAATGAAATAAGACAACTGATGCAGCCTGGACAGGAATCAATCATCATACACAGTGTAGTCCAGTAGATAAACTACATCTTAGCTATAGGAAAATAACTCAAACAATTTTATGAGAAAGTAAGAACTCTGGACTGAGGGGCAAAGATTAATGTCACTGAACGATGGGGTGGTAGAACCAGTAAGTTTACTGCCAACGCAGGAATCTCAGTTTCTTCCAGGTGACACTCCAACAGTCTTGACCTGCCAGCAGGTTGCAAGGACTGCATATGGCAACCTGCACCTGTTGTGTGTCTCAGGGTATGTTTTCTCAACAAAATCTGTGCATTTTTCCTCTCTAACAGAACCTTAAACTCCTCAATAAATAAAGCCTTCTGTGTGTGACAAATAAGCCGTAGTGTATTGTAAATTCAGTTTGAGTAGTTGCCACTTTAGCTTGAAGACTTGCAGAATACCACTGACGGCATTTCTTTTTGAAAGAAAAGGGAGAAAATAAATGCACGAAACCCTTTAAACCTGCACAAACTATTCTTGATCATTTTAAGGCTCAGTGAAGCAGAAAAAGGTCTTCTTCCTCTTTATGAAACTTAGATTGCCCACTCTGTCAGCAACAGCACTGCTGCGTGGTTTAGATGATCAGTCATATGAAGCTTTATGAGAATTTATGTAATCAGTTATACAAAACATCCATAGAATAAGAAACGTGTAGGTAGACCAAGTAGTGTGCAACCATTGTTACTGATCAAATATGTGATAATAATGGTGTGGTTTAGACAATATTTAAGGGCAAAATATTTATTAAATTAATACTAAACTCCTATTCCATGAGTTTTATATGTACTTCTCAAAGACAAATCTAGGAAGACTTGGAAGTAAAAAGTTATAATGGCTTTTAACTGGAGATTCTGAAGTATGAGTTTAGAATTGAAAAATAATGTATTTTAGGGTATTCCGTTGGTACAAGAAAGTGTGGACAAAAGAGGAATTTCATCCAAATTATGAAAAGATAAACAAAAGATGTTACCCAAATTTAACAAAATAAGAGGAAACACGTCTCACAGTACATCTGGAAAGCCTGGAAATCTCACAAAAATAATTTAGTATCTTTCTGTTTGTTTGTTTGTTTGTTTGTGGGGTGGTTTTTGTTGGCCACGATTGTTGTAGCAAACTTTCCCAAACAACTGAACATAGGCTTTGCCCACAAAATAATTTTCCTGAGGATGATCTTCTACCAAAGTAAATAAATAAATAATGTAAGTAAGCATATAAATGATTCATAAGACTCAGTAAAAAAATTAAAGAATAATTTGAACCCAAAAAAACATGCAGAAGAGCTGAATGATGTTAATGAGTGTTATAGCAATAAATGTAATTGATTTTAGGTTTTCAGGGAATGCAAAGAAAAAAATACTGAAAGTGAATAGTGAAGAAATAATAAGCTGGCACTGGTCAAAGGGGGAAAAAACAATTGAATTTGTAAAGAAAACCCCTGTTAATGTGTTGCATTTTATCTTAATTTCTATTTTGCAGTGGAATGAAATATTCTAAACCAGTACCATGTGATTTATTAAATCTCTGTGCCATTGTTTGTGGAAGACGTATGACTCACTGTAAAGTGGACTAGACAATGGGCTGTTAAAAATAATCTGCCTTTGGTAGAGAGATGATTTAGATACACACATAAATCTATCTCAATCTAGTATGATTCAGTGATGGGCAAGGCAAAGCTGCAAAATTTCCTGACGCATTTGGAATTAAATCCCAAACCTTTCATATGGTGTTAGCACAGTGCATTTCTTGACGCGTGATTTGATAACCTATTCTAGCCTACTTAGAAAATACCTCTTGACATTTCCCATGTTAGTTGAGATGTTGTTATCTTCTTCCTCTAGGTATGACGTCCCTGTAGATCCAACAATAGCACAATTATTTTTCAAGCTCTGTTAAATAGTCTTTAATTGTGAATTAATCCTCGTATCCTATACATCTTCAAGAAAAGCTGGTTTTGTGCATCTACTAAACTGAACACAAATTTGTTTAATATCTGATGTATCCCTAGCTGTTTATGTATTTTGCATAAGAACATACTTTCTGAAGAATCCAACATTAAAATTAAATAAACAAACGTGGGCTAAATTAGCCTTCAGTGTGAATGAAAGATCTATGTGTTTGTACCTTCTCTACATTCTTACATTAATTAACTGGTAATAACTTCATGTTATTCTGACACTTTGGTTTTCTTTTATGTATTTTGATGTGCCGTTCACAAAAACCATCAAGTCTAAATCCCCCACGCAGCACAAAGCCTCTACTGTGAGGTATCAAAAAAGTCAGGAAGATAATGTCAACCTCTGTAGTTCAGAGATGGTTTCGCATGGGTTTAAAAATGTCAGCCTCTGCTCCATTAATGAGGATGCTGGGGTTGGAACTGTCAGAAACCGTGGCACTCCTTTCCTTGTTTCTTTATTAACTTATATCCTAAACCAGACATCCTGACACTGTTTATTTTAATATTGCAGGCTCCATTTTCAGTGTGCCTTAGATCTCCTGAAACTGCGCTTTGTATACAAGAGCTGAAATTTATGCTACCGAAGTTGACTTAAAAGCAACCTATTTGAATGTTTCTCCTGATAGCTAATGTTTCAACAGCCACAAAGCGTAAGCAAATAAAACAAAAAAAATGAATGGAAAACTATACACTAGACCAGTAAAGGTCTGAATGGTTTATCTAGGTGTCATCAGAATGTCATCAGCATGGAAATAATCCCACGACTTCACTACAGCAATAACTTGTTTATTGTGATAGTGAATTTTTAAAACTACTAAATGTCCTGGCTTTCTGCATGGCATGGAGTGACCGATTGTCTCAACTGATTCTGTCCAAAACCAGTCTGGTAACATCAAACATCAAAAGTTTTAAGCCATTCGCTGTTCTGTTCACTTCAGATGCAATAACAGCTGCAACACATAAGTTATGAGAATTTAATAAGCATCTGAACAATAATTATGAATGAAAATATTGTTGGGTGAACATCTTCTTCTCTACGGAATAAAAAGGACTAAAACTCAGTATCAGCTGTCAAACTTACCATCAGTGTTCAAACAGCCTTCATCATATGATACCACAAGATTTTTTTTTCCTCAGTAGTGGGAAGTTTATTGCCGTTCTTATCCAAGCACTATTCTCATACATAGAAAAACTCTCTTGTAATAATATTGTGACAAAGCTCAACATTTCTCTACATCCATCCAACCGCTATTCTCTTCAAGTGAGGCATGTTAGGCAACAATGTGCATAAAGTGCTGCTCTATTTGTCAAAATCCATCGTCATTTTTGCAGCTGAGTCTCCAATTAAATCAAGAATGTACATATATACCAGATAAAAATATGCCAGATGCCTCTGTTCTAGAGGTGTTGTTTTCTGACTAGTTCTTAAGTGAGACTTATAGAATCAGACCAGATAAATGTTGACAATATTTTTTTTTTTATAAGAGAAGATGTTCTCTCAAAATCTGAACTTGTTTTTTTTTAAATGCCAGAACGTGGTCAGATGATAACAGCTTCCACTAGCCAGAGACCTGAGCCATTATTTTCACCTGCAAGGGTATCAACCACTCATCTTAACTTGAAGGTGGAACTGCAGTTTCCACCAAGAAGTCCATTTTACTCCAAAACCACCTGAAGTCCATAAAATTTGTATTCCAATCAGGATCCTGAAACAACCAACCACCCATTAAAAACAAAACAAAACAAAACAAAACAAAACAAAACAAAACAAAACAAGGACAAAACCAAACCCAAACAAAACAAACCCCAACACTCGTCAAATACTAGAGGGGTAAAGATCATATTCATTTTCTCACATCAAAATGAAATCAACTTTTCAATAACTAATCAGACATCCAGACTTGCAGTTTTTAGCAGATTTAGTATATAAGCAGGTTGTTGCTTAAAGGAACTGAAATCCTAAACATTTATTTTGTCTTTTTTCATTAATTTTCTATCTGAAAATAGTGATTTCTCTGGGTCAGAAGTAAAAAATATTAACTGATGAAGGCATTAGTCAGATATGAACATTTCAAAACAACATAAAAGACAATTTAAAAGATTGATTTTGTTTTTTATTTTATTAACATTCCTATTATCCTTTCATTTAGCTTGATTATTGTCAGACTTGCCTGTTTACAATTCTAACATCTTTTGTTTTGATTGTTGGTATATGTAGGTAATTTGACAATATTACATTTTCACATGATATTGAAAATATTCTCCCCTGCTAAATAGAATGGGATGCCTGGATGTTCACTGTTATAGAATTATTCTTTCCCCCATGGCCCACATTCAACCTACTCGTAACTGATAAACTAACGACAATCTTTTGCCCCGTGGAACTGAAACAAGGAAATTTAATAACCCAGAGTGAGAAAAAATGGTGAAAAAAATCTCCTCATTCACTCGTCCTTTATTTTACATAATTTTATCCTTCCTTGTTCATAATCCATGGTCACCAGGCACATACAAAATCATTAATAATGTGATCTTGATACACCTCCACCGTGGAGTCTTACATTGAGAAAGTAGCAAACGCGGCTGATGGAGGATTTTGGCTAGCGTACTCTTCTGAACTACCTAAATAGCCCAGGAGAGCTGAAGACCAATGAATACTAGCTAGGCATCCCTGAGGGGTCAGTCCTTTGACAACCACCAACTCTTCAGGCTGATCACGCAAAAAGCTGCATAAAGAGACCAGAGTATACTACTAAAGAGTTTAGGAGAATTTCTGATGATACGAACTTTGGGATTTTAAATCTAAGTGCATTGTAATAAGTTAAAATTAAGTGAAGAAAACCATTGGATCACAATGAATGTTGATACAGAATCATCTTTCATTGATGTTTCTCTTTTCTGACTAAAATGGAGCTGATTTAATAACAACAGGGCTGGCAGAGAGAGTGGTTTGAAACATTTTCTATATGGTTCTTCAAAATGGTGGACAACAAGGAAAGCTGTTATCATGTGGCTGGTATTTTTTTCTGAAATCAGTAAAGATAAAGCTTGCACCTGCTTAACACCTTGAAAAATCCAGCCACATATCTCTTAATATGGCTATACGGTCCATCATGACTGCTGTAACTAAACTCCATACAGAGGCAGAAGCAAGATATGCAAGGTTTAAAAAATTTCCCTTTTTTTTTGG
>NW_010392470.1:0-1559 GCF_000710305.1 Buceros rhinoceros silvestris | reverse complement strand
TGGACCCAGGACAAGGGACCAACAAAAGGCTAATTTGATTTTGTTTGGTATTTTGCAGTGAGTGAGACTGCCATTTCAGATCATCTGTTGTGGCTGGGATTACGTACTTGCAGCATCAAGCCTGTAGGCAAAATCGAACTGCTACAATTCATTACAAAGACACCTGGATAAAGAGTATAGCGGAAACAGGAATCATCACTGATCAATCTTCATTGTGAACATAGATTATCACAAAATAACTGCATTAACTGGTGCTCTAAATATTGGAAGGCTCTATCTCAGAAAAGTTAGGCTTATCACGTAAATGAAACAGAACAAAGGAACTTGTCCATAGAATTCCAGAAAATTAATGGCAAGTAATTATTTAAACTTTGCAAATTAGGAGGTTTTCAGGCCCTCTGCCTCTCAGTGAAGTAGACCGTGTTATTCTCCATAAAATAATTTTCTTACTGACAACAGAAATACAGGCTTCGGATAACATACAGAAATGGCAATAAAAAAAACCCCCGTGAAGTCTCTCATTGTCTGTAGTTCTTGCAAAAGCTTTCCAGACCACAACAATTTGCACTTTGACTTGTGCAAGCAAATCTCACTCATGAAAAACCTATGTGAAAGTTAATGAGTCTGCTAATGAACATACACGCAAAGCCAGACCCCACTATATTCATCATCAGAAGATAAACAGAGATGTAGAATGAAAAAGATTATTTTTTACATTGGACACTGTGAATCTGTGTAAACACAGGTCTGTGAAAACATGTTTGAAGCCTTCACTGCTGCCTTTTAAAAAAATCAGAAGTCATGTTTAGGTAACTATTGGAAGATTAAAATACAGATAATATTTTGAACA
Source organism: Buceros rhinoceros silvestris (assembly GCF_000710305.1). Lineage (NCBI taxonomy): Eukaryota > Metazoa > Chordata > Aves > Bucerotiformes > Bucerotidae > Buceros > Buceros rhinoceros. The sequence goes on along the minus strand of NW_010392470.1, from coordinate 709 downwards.
TAATCAACTGACTTAAGTCCATATATAAAGCAATGCTCATGTTTGATTTAATATAAAAATCTTTTATAGTCCCTTTTAAAAAAATCGTCATTGATAAACCTTCTGCTGTGGAGGGGGGGTCCCTATGGCAAATAAACACTGGTAATGTGTCACTTTATCCCCATTATATTTAGGAATGGAAAAACTCTCTCACCACATTAAAAATTCAAATATTTTAATAGACTCAAGTATTTCTTCCCTATGATTTCTTACAAAAAGCCAAATCAACCACATAATGTAAACTTAACACTGTTTACAACTTAATAGTGTCTGAGGGTACAGCTACTCTTGGCTTTTAATCATGTGATGGCTTAGCAACTTCTCCTGTTTCAGAAAGGAGTTTGCTTTAAACTAGCCAGTTATATTCCCTGCCATGTGACATCAGCTGCACCTCCATTTTTTCATTGGTTAAAAGTTTTCGCGGGTCTGTTCGATTTTCGCGCCGTTTCTGCTTTAAAAAGCCACGCGGCGCCTGTGCCAGAGTCAGTCTTTATGCACTCTCTGCCCCCCCGGACCATATCGGAGCAACCCCCTCTGGACTTTGGCAGCTGCGCCAGGAACTGCTAGAGCTGAGCCGTGCTTCCCCGAAGCCATCGCCTGCTCACTGCCTGCCCCCCTGTTGTGTTTCGATGCCACCGCACCAGGGGACAGCCGCTCTTGCCGCAAAAAG
>NW_010392469.1:23914-29017 GCF_000710305.1 Buceros rhinoceros silvestris | reverse complement strand
CTCCCCAGGGTCGGCACGGCCGGCGGTGCCAGCGGAGCGGGGCGGCCCAGCGACCTTTTGCGGTATTCCCCGTTTTGTTTGTTTCTTACGGAAAGCCCCTTCCTTTGGTGGTACGCACGGGCCTCGGTTAGAGCAGCTGTTGGTGGCTGTGGGGGCACCGAGGGGGAGTCGGCCAGGCGGGAGCCGGGGGGACCATTCGGAGCACCGAGGGGACGTCGGCCAGGCGTGAGCCGGTGGTACCATTCGGAGCAAGCTCCTTGTGCCGAAGCGTGTAAGCGGCTTTTCAGGCTGCCTTGGGAGAGCCGGGAAGTGGAGGGGATTGCAGGCAGGTCGTGGGGCTTTCCCGGCCATGCTGTGTCCCCTTAGACTTTGCCTTTGCCCTTGTTTGCAGAGGGAAATTGTCGCGGACTGCCCCGAGCTCTCACATGGTGACTGTGGCCAGCGCGTCTCTCTGCAGCCTCCAGCCATTCCACTGAAGATACAAGGAATGTTAATAATATGCTCGAGGCCAAAGGGTGAGTTAATGACAGAATAAAATACTAGTTCTCCTTCAGCCATGTGCTTATAAGCACCAGCAAAGAAAGGCTGTTGCAGGAGTTGCTATAGTTGTCCCATCTTCTGGGTGGATCGACTGATGAAGAATTGAAGTAACTGACTCCCAGCCATGTAAGGAGGAAGGGCTAGGTGTAGGGTTTCTATGCAGGTGTTCAGGTTATTTTTGAGCAGATGTCTGGTGTTTCAAATTAGTGCTGCCTCAAAGTGTTTCCCTGGAAATGTTTCAAGCAGTTATTTGTCCTTAACATGCCACTTAGGAACAAAACTGTTTATGGTCAAAGGGAATAGAAGTAAGGAGGCATTACTCTTAATGTGCACGGTGTGCCCGAGTCCTCAGAGCACTACGTAGCACTGTTTGCTTTCACAATGCACTAGAAGAAGTCATATGGATGCTGCTGGCAGGCTGAGTTTTGTGGCACTTCGCTGTCTTGACATAAGTGCCATTTTGGGTGGCTCATGTTGTAGGGTTGCCTGTATTTCAGACCTGCATTCAAAAAAAATAATCAAAAGCCAAACTGTCCCAGGTGAAAGAAAAATACTGATGCAGGAAGAAACACTCAGGGGAATCCAGTGCCCCTCTTACCTTACTGTGCTCTTTTTCACTGAGGTGGCAGAAAATAAAATTGATCACCTTGATGTACATTAATACACAGATGGTAATTGTGTCATCTACTGTATCTTAAATGCTGGAACTGTTTAGCTTTTGTCAATCCTCTCAGCACTTTAAGAGAACAAGACACCTAGTAAACAAAGACAAAGTATTCTCTTCTGATAGGAGTGATGAAAGGAGGGACTATTTAAAACACATAGGAAGGTATTTCTCACTTTACTCAGTGCAAAACAAGCGGTCAGGTTGCCAGCCGTGGCAGCCTGTAAAAGCAGCTTGAGTTTACTAGCTGTCTAAAATCTTCTCTCCTATACATTAGCTCGTATGTGGGTACTGGAAATGACTTCTTTGTTTTTAATGTGTTGATGTACAGCTAAAAATAGCTCTGTCATATTCAGAGTTTATCCATTGTCAAGAACATAGAAGTCAGCATTGCAAATCACAAAAGGAAAAATCCAAAGGTCTGCACCAGAGAGAGGTGTGGCCAAAATATTCCCTGAATAGCAGACGGTGTGGATTGATACATAAGCACTTCTGGCCATTCCTATCAGAAATGATGCACTTTGCAGGATTCACTGATCCAAGCCAAATGACAAACACAAAGAAATCACGAGTTGTGCAAAGGAAGCTTTCAGTGTTCTCAGAGCTCAGGGAGTTGTCTTTTCTGCAAGCCTATCTGAATTACGTCCTCAGAAAGAATACACTAAGGCTGTGGCTCTCAACCTTTTCTGATTTGTGACCCTGGAAAGTTTTTTTTTTTCTCTAGTTAATCTTTAGAAGCAAAGAAAATACAACAGTTTGCAAGATACTTGCTGCTCTTAGGCATTCCTTAGAAATAGCTCACAGATCCTCTAGGGCTTACAGCTCATGTATTAGAAACACTTGCACTGAGGGACTGGTATCAGTAAAAGGAATTAAAACAAAATCTTTTTTAGGTACAGACCACACAGGTGATAAGAGACTTCAAAGTCCTGATTTCACAAGGATCTGTTGCAGACGTGTTCAAAACGCTATCCTAAATGCTTAAATAAGGATAAAATCAAGGAGAAGAGGAGATTCGTGATTAAGGGAAAGGATACATTTCCTTTTGACACTTACTGGGAGATGACACGTGTTTTGGGCCAGGCAGAGAAGTGGACAGCACATGTACACAGCAGGGAGAAGTCATAACACGGTGTGCCACAGCTGGAGTCTCTCTGGAAGATGGTAATCCTAGAAATCCTTTGGGCCTGGGTAGGTGTGCCAAGTGGGCTGACTTAGAGCTACCCTTGTACGCCAAATTTTAAGAATTTTTTTCCCAACCGATACAGATTTGCGAAAAGCAAGTCATTGTGGCTAGACCTTTTGGCAGCGATGGTGAAGATTTGCAGGTTTCTTGGTTTCCACTAGAATTGTGGCTATTCAGACTTCTGCTAGCCATGAAATGGTGAAATGCCAAGCACTAATCCAAAATTTTAAGACATAATTCAGGGATTTCTGTATTAAACGGTCACTGCATAATGAGAATTGCAGTTTTATTGTGTTCCAAAACAATGGTACAATTGTGTGTTTTATTTTCCACATCAGATAACTACACTGTTTGCAAAACCACTGCTGTAATGCAAAATAGAGATGAGACTTTCACTAAATTAATCCAGAAATACACAGTTGAAACTCCCATAGCAACTTTACCCTGCCATGTTACAGCTATATACCTGCTGCTAGACTTGCAAATGACCCATTTCCACTAGGGCAGAACACAGAGTGGAAATGATGCAGATTCTAACATCTGCAATGTTTTATATCACAGTCACCAGTGCTGCTGGTGGGTTATGTTTCCCCATTCACTTCTGCTGCTCGGCACAGTGTTAAGTATATTCTTCCCATTTGCTTTAAAAGTCAAAGTTCAGTGAAAAGTAAAAATAAATGGCGGAGAGACTGCTGAGGGAAGTTGACTCATTGTCTCTGGTAGATAAATGATTTGTCATGGCTTTTTTTGCCGTGGTTGGTCTTTCTTTTCAGGCAGCTAGCAATCTGGATAACACAGGAAAAAGCTTCTGTGGCAAGAACTGATACTGCTGCGCATTACTTTAGATGCGCAGAGGACTCATGCAGAAAGCCCACTTCTAGACCTGCTAGCCATTTAAAATCCAGTATTCCTTCTTCTAGTACCATTCCATCCTCTCGGTATCTTTCTTAGTCACTTTCTGTATTTTGGACTCAGATGCTTTCCAGGAGTGTTTCTCACAGCTCGCTGTCACAGTAACCCACTCTCAGGCAGTGTTTCAGCTGTGACAAGGAACCCCACAGGCAAGCCAAGAGTTAATGCCCCTCCTCAGACCAGCCAGGGGCCCTACAGCTGCTCTGAGCTGCCAAGCAATTAGGCTTGTCAACATCCCTCAAATAAACTCCGGCAGTATTATCAAACCCCATTGTTACCTGATCCCCCAGGGGCTGGGGAGGCTGTTATATCAGGACTGCAAGCTGCAAAGAGCCCTGGCTGCTTTCTGATTTTTTAATTCTGGATGACCCATCCTTTACTTTACTGGTTGGGACTGAGGCTCAAGAAAGATGGATCTTTTGGGAAAGGATTAAATCTCTGCTGTAATACCGGTCTGGTGGGAAATCATGGTGTGTTTTACCCAGGAACCACATACAGAGATGGCTTCCTTGTGGTTTTGCCTCAAAGCAATAGCATGCTTCAGTGGACTACCTTAAAAATAACGGGATGCAAGCTGCCATCTTAAGGAGAAAAACGTTGCCAGAAAAGAGTATTTATTGTTCCATCTAGGGTTGCTACCTTGGAAATACAAAACCCAAGTCACTTCAGACAAAGGGCTGCTGTGCAGGCACAGATCAGTCTATGTGTGGGCCAAACGGGGCAGTGTGATTGGAAAGCAGGCAGATAACAACCCTACCTGGAGCCAAGGATGTGCTTGGAAGACTGACTTCCAGGTTCAGTGGTGGCACAATAAGCCCATGTGTTTACAGATACATGCAAAGATGGCAAAACCACGGTTTTTCCTTGAATACATTATTGTTAGCTTTCGTTTTTGTACAGAGTTGCTGAAAATTTGATCTGAACTAAGTCACGCAATTTTGCCCGAGTCTACAACCCATCTCTAAAACAATTGCCCTGCACCGACTTTGTGATTATTCCAGCTGTTTTGCGTTTTGAAGCCTGTTGCTCTGGGGACGGCAGCAGCTAGCACCAGTGAGACAGGGAGGTGGGACTGCCATGCCGCCACAGTTATGTTGGAACGGGGAAAGGGTAGTGATGTACCAAGGACTTAGGAAAAGGTGCAGCAGTCCCAGACATCCCTCAGAGACAGACAGTACCCAGGGACAAAGATTAGCAAGCCCTGCGGCTGGATCAGTGCCAGGCATCTCTTCCAGGAAAGGGTTTTGGTTATGAGTGGTTAGGGTGAAATCTTTTTGGGTTTTACTAAAGCATAGTCTGCTTTGCTTAAAGTGTTTGGTGTCATTTGTAAGAGCAAGTAACTGTACTTTCCAGAAGGCTGAAGAACTGCATGCAAACACACACGAGCTGGCATCCACACAAAACAGGCTTTCAGCTTCTGGAGTTTCTTTTTGTTCAAAATCCAGAATTTCTATGTAAATCTTCATTTGGCTTCGAAAGCATAAGGTTTTACTGGCTGCAGGCAAAATATAAAGAGATGAAAAATGCCTGATACAAAGAAAAGAGGATCTTGCAGTGTGGAAAAAACGTAGCATGCAAAATTATTCTCTTTCAATGCACCTCTACTGCACTATGCATTCAGGTGCATCGGCTTTACGTTGGCGTGAGTACTGCTAACCCTTTTACATGGTATGGAGAGGCTGACCCTGTAATACAGCAGCCATGATTTATTCGCTTCCATTGTACCAGGGTGACTCTCAGTGTTCAAATATGCTTTTTTCCACATATGAGAAATTATGTTGTATCAAGGCCAATGCTGAAC
>NW_010392469.1:14502-23749 GCF_000710305.1 Buceros rhinoceros silvestris | reverse complement strand
GCTTTCCCTCCCCTGCCCAAACCAGTTTGTGTTATTTGTAAATCTAACAATAACAAAGATTCAAAGGTCTATTACTCAGCGTCTCCTGATTTCCCTGTTTTATTTTGTGCCCCTTATCGATACTCTTCAGAGCTCAGGGCTGAAGCAACATAATGGGAGCCTGGAGACATTGTCTGCATCTCAACTAGGGTCTTGGCATCTGGTGACAACACCAGGTTGTCTTTTTTTTTCTTTTCAGATCAAAATAGCTGGTGAGTATTTGAGTGTGTACTGGTGGCAGAGAACTTGTAGTAGAACTGGCTGTGACTCTTGCTGCAGGAGCAGTTACAAGACGCTAGCGCTGAGCAGAGAGGCATGACAGATAAATAAGACAAAATGCAAAATATGCTTCTTTTTCTGTTGGTCAGAAGTTACAGATTTTTCAAAAGACTCAAGGTCTTTTCAGACGCTTTCTTCCAGACTATGTACATGTCTTGCATTACTGAACAAAGTCTTCCCCTTAACCTGCAGGCTTCTTTCATTTAAGTTTTCTGAAATACTTCACTATTATAGTGATGGAAGTTAGAGATTATTTAATGATGAATTCGCTGACATGTCAGTAATGTTTATCTGATTACTTTGGAGGGTGAAGAGGGACTCTAACAGCTTGAGGGAAAAGCCCTGTTTGTTTCTAATGCCTCAAGAGGTATCATCTCTGAGAAAAGGAGAGTCTCTGTAGAAGAGGGTTTTTTTACTGGGCTTGGCAGATACATATTCGTAAATGTGCACATCAAATGCGCATTAATACATTATTCACTCAGTCATTCAGATGAGCTGACACATTTATTTAATTCTCAAAGACATTATAGTCTAGATCGGCAGTACCAATATTAGTGGGAGACTGATAAAAATTGCATATTTGCTTTTCTTACTGTACTTTATATTCCCCTCTAAAGTATTTACTCTTGGCTTTGTTATTCACGACTGCATCCATCTCTTATTCATACATTACATAACAAACTGTCCATGCTGTAGCTGGTAGATACATCAGATAAATGCAGACTCTGATTTTAAAAAGGTAAAGTATAGACAGAACTCTCAAGCTTGTAACTTTGACTCTGAAGTGTATGCACATGCACACCCACGTGCGAACCCTAAATATTTAAGTTTCTAAAGGTGCTACCATTAAACTTCATAAATAGCCTGGGAAGCCCAGCTTGAAAAAATTAAATTCCAGTCTTTATGAGACAAAGAACAATAATTAAAAAGAACTTTAGAGTTAAAAAAGAGGATTGAATTATACCAAATGACAGTTTCCCCTGCTTACTATTAATATGCTTTTTTCTGAAAACATGCACGTTGTCTATAGCTACACTGGGGCATTATTTAAAATGGTGTCAATCTGGAAAAGCTCAGAAAAAGAGAGCGCAGCGGCTCCAGATGAACACTAACATTACTGGGTGCCCAGTCAAGTCTCAACAACTCCCTGATGCTGATCATTCCAAGTCAACCCTGGGATGCATGAATTTCTCTGTAACAGGCAAAATATTCCAAAGCATGTGCAAGACTACCTGCCCACACATTCATCAAAGTGCACGGTGAACTTTCATAAATCTCCTCTTGCTTTTCCTCAGCTCTTTTTTTCTTGGCTGGTAAAAGTCAGAGAGGATTTTTTTTTCCTTTTAACATTTCAGTATTTGATATTACACCAAGGCAGGGTGCTGCCTACATATTGGGTGAGTTTATGGAATATGCTATAAAGTACAAAAATGACATAAAAGAGAAGAAAAAATGAGTTTTCTAACGTCTGTGACCTAAAAAAGAGAAAGTGAGCAGCAAATACCGGATCACAATTTTTATTAGGCAATTAGCTGATTGCTTTTTTGAAGGAGCGACAAACTTGAGATACCTGCAGTCAGCTGGGGAGTGTAGGGATGTGGATCCCCACTCATCTCAAGCGCAACAGATTCATACACCTCAGCTCTGGTATTTCCCATGGTTTGGGGTAAAAACCGCACACAATAAACGACTGCTCAGTCTCAATCATTTATTCCGCAAACACCGTTGTCAAGCGGTAGCAAAGCATTGCTGAGGAAGAGTCTATAGAAGAATATTGCCAGATAGATTTGTGCAGAAATGGATAATTAAGTAATGACCAATTAAAATACAACCTGTGAATCTGGTAACTGGAAAAACAAATTGTTGCAGTAGATGTTCATTAGTTTTGCATTTAAAATTGTTCACTCCTACTAACGAACTAGTGTATTTTAATCTCAAATCGTAGTTTACTGTTTGTCTTCTTTTCATCTCTCATAGGAGCTGTATGTCCATTGATATACTCCCACATATACATTCACATAGCTACGTCCTCAATAATGCTCCAAAAAAATGGGACTTCGTTTCTGCACAAAAGCCGATAGGAGTCTGTGCTTTTCAAAAAGATAAATCTGCAACAGAAAGATACTGCTAATATAGAAGAAAATGAGACTTAAACTATCCTCGGCAAACGTCACTGGCAAAGCTTCATTAGTATGTATTTTCACATAATTCAATTAGCCAAAATACATACAAATGCTGGCAGTGCTGTTCCCTGCTCAGGGAGCGTCAGTGAAGCTTTAAACAGATCTGAAACAAAATTGCATAAATGGCATGTAAAGCCCTGTGCATACAAAGATACCTTCAGGGTTCTAATAAATTCATGAAACTTTTTAAAGTATGATTTCCTAGCAGGCAATCACTTTTAATTAACAGGATCACCTACAGCAACACATGTCCTTCAAAAACTTACATTATTTTTTCTTTTTGAATTTCAAAGTTTCTGTAGTAAAAGTTGAATAGCTGAGTAGCTTAACCTCAAAAGGATTGCAGGCTTTTATGACAGTTATAAACCACTGTGGTGCCTTCTTTATAAGAAGAAAAGATTCTTAACACAACAGAGAAAGAAGGAAATCTCTTTTTAGTCATAGCTAGAAGCAAGCATTTCCTCCAAAGGTCAGAAAACTTTTCCTCAGTTAAAGAATATTTTTAAGGACATTGCAGGTTACTTGTACAAGTAATCTCTGGTAATTTGCTGTATGAATTAAACATATAATTTCCAATATTTATTATTTAACGTACTTCTGCATTTTCTTTTATTTCTCTGAGGTCTCAGTATGCAGTTTTGGTAAACACGGGGGTGAACTGGTGAAACTGGCTTCCATAATAAGCTTTACAAGAGAGTGAGATATGGGAAGCTCATCTCTTTATTAAAAACCCAAATGATACTGGTTTACTGAGCACATCTTTCAGGGCTGTGTGTTTGAGGTGGTGCTTGCCACTTGTTTAGAAGCACATTTCCACATTCCAAAGCTGGCTAATCTTCTTACCTGCAGATTTAAAGTGACAAAATATTATATATTTTGAGTTGGAAAGAAAATAACAGGAAAAACATGGTAAAAATGATAGTGCCAAAGACAAATTTTAAAGGGCCAAAGCCCTCCTCAACCCTCATCTTCATGAATCAAGCCATTGATACTGGTTCCTGAGAAACTTCATCAGGATTTGCATCAATGAATTTGGGAAGAAGGACAATAAACAAGGGTGCCTGGTTTGGTCCAGGAGGTTTTACAGGCTGTAATGGCTTGGATGCTGTGTGTCCTCTAATAGTGACCAGTGTAGAGTATTTTCTTTGCTTGATTTTGTGGCCTCCTTCCAGGTGACTGTCCATTTAGGACACTGGGAAGGTGGCAAGGGCTGAATTTATGTGTCTTAGCAGAACAGCCAGCCTCCCGTCAGCGATATGAACAATGTCCATGTGAAAGTATCGGCACATTTTCCTTAGGTGCATTTTCTGAATTGGAGAAGAACAGATATGGTAAAGCTCTGGGAGTGGAAAGGGGAGCAAGCACCCTTGGAGCATTTGAAAGTCCCACTCAAGAAACAGTTCTGAGGCACAGGCAGGCTTCTAAGAGGAGCAAAAGAGTAAAGAGCGTGTTTATGGATCAAACAGCCTTTCTGGCTGAAAGGAGCACGGCACTTACGGTGCACCTGTATTTGAAATGAACATGTGAGGACGGAGTCATATGCCATAGTGTACTGGCTCAGCTATCAGTGATTGTGCTGAGTACATACCAAGGTGCTGACAATGCTAAGTGTTATTCAGGTGGATGGGCACCCTGTGCATATACATGGGGATGTCTCTACCATGGTGGGAGAGCTCTTTCACAGCCAGGGACAAGGTCAGCACATCCTCCTGTCTTGGTGCAGGGCCTTCTGCGACCTGCAAGTGGGGTGTTTCAGCTCTTTATTACTTCTCTTCAAATTGTCTCTCTTCAACCAGCCTCCTTCATCTGTCATTATTCCTATACCTGCCTTCCCACCAATGGCGGTCCCATCTCTCATCCACTGTTAGTCTCATCCTGCCTTCAAGCAAAAGCTTACAGGAGCTGAATGTCCACCATGCACCTGGGACTTTGGGCAAGTCCCCTCTCTGTGTGTTTGCTTTACCTCTTGTCATCTCTTTTGTCCATTAGACTGCCTTTGGGACAGCGGCTTATTCTTCTCCTGTTGTACAGCACCCAGAAAAGCTTGCTTTTATTTCAGTGGAGGCCTCTGGTTTTTATAGAAGACCAAATACAGAGATTCATTCCTAAGAATAAGATAACATTTCTCTGTACAGCGAATGCTAATGCTTTGTTTTTTGGAAATGCACATAAAATTTTAGTCTACAGTCATATTATACACAAACAGTTACCCCAGCGATGATATTTCTAATCAGTTCAATTTTGCTTTATTTTTGTTGAAATTACTGAGGTCTTGTGTGTATGTATGCCTGTCAGTTTACCTGTACCACACGAAGGGTAATCCATGTTCTGTATAATACGATGTGTGTGTGCAGTTGGGTGTCTAGAGTTGACCTGGGTTACTGTATATTTTACTGTAGCCAGCAGCTGGATTATAAAGGACAACCACTGGACAGTTAAAAAGCATTCAGAAGGACACAGCCACAGCACAATCATCAAGATATGCCAAAATAAATTAGCATCATGCAAAGTTAGGCAATGTTTAATTCATAGACCATGCCTATATTTAGCCATCTTATTATTTGCAATATAATCCATTCATTTATTGAAGGTTAATGCCAAGTTTTTCTCCTGGGTATTTGGTACACATGTCACAGGGCAGTGTAGCCCTTTTGATTTCAATCTACTAAATGGGCTGAAATTGCTATAAAAATATATATGCTTGTGAGTGGGTGTGCACATGCAAACCTGCCTGATGTAAGCACACTCAAAAACAGGAAGAATTCCCTACTCATTGTTGAGACACCTTCTGTCATCTTGGGAAAGACAGACCACAGACACAAAAGAAAATACTGGTTTATGAAAGAAACGTCACTGCCTTCATCAAGGGCATGCTGTTGATTTTGCAGATGTACACATAAAGGGTAATGACCGAAGAAGCAGCAGATCGTTATTCAGTTTTGAGGCCTTCCATGAGATGGTGGAGGAAAGATTCTCAGGGCGCCGTAGAAAGAAAACCTTTGAAAATTATGTGAAATGTAGGAAGAACACTGGGGAACAGAAGAAAAAGCATCAAAACAGCAGAGTTTGACTGGAGACATTAAAAGGTGAATGTCCTCAGACAGTATCTGGGAAATTATGTTTGTTCTGGTGCTGATGTGATAGAGCTGGTCTAATTGAACGGGGACAGGAATAGTCTAACCTGGTTGAACAGGGTGAATGAAACTGTTCTTCTGCAGTGAAGCTGGATTGGATTATGTAGAAATTTAACATACTTTTGACAGGGTTTTGAAGAAATATGATTTGGAATTAGTGACAAGATTTGAAGGAGGAATACTTTTATATAGATCACACTGTCTAAGGCTGTGCCCGGTGCCAATCATTTTGATGGCTAAGCACAAGAGAGCCTGATTTTCAAAGGTGCTGAGCACACACACGGATCTTGTTCACTTCACAGGGAATTATGCTTGAAAATCAGGCCTGAGGTTTCCGACCGTTAAGGAACTACAATGTTACGGTAAAAGAGGAAGGACAAATCATAAAATTGTATATATGAAGAGAAACACTAAGTTTTTATGGACACAAGACGAGATCTTATATTCAGAAGATAAAGATCAACATTGTAGAATTATCTTGGTAGCTGCACAGCTTAAAAATGCAGAAGAGGAAAGACACATCTGTAAAGCTGGCAAGGCGGTGTAGGTCTGACCAAAAATCTGTATTTCCACGTAGTCCACCAGCATTAGGGAAGGACTCAGAAACAGGCTTCACTGGCACTTGAGACTTTTGACTCCAGAGGAAGTCTGCACCCATCTCTTTTGCATGGCTGATTTCCTCATCTCTCTCATCTCTGTGGGCCATGTCTTCTATCTCGTCTAATCTTACTGGTGCCAGTTAGCTTGCCAACTCCTAGGTTGTTCTTTGTGACCTTTCCTCAAGATAGCAGAGAGAGCACCGTGTGGTAGTTGACATTACTGACAGAGTTAATGAATCTCTCTGACAGCAATCATAGCTGCAAAGTGTATCATCTCCTGCACATGGTGAGTCTTCTTCATGACCACTCCATTTCCCTTGTGATACCCTTCTGCAAGGCAGTTTCTGCAGACAGAAAGTGTGCAGAGCCCAGTGGGAGAGAGGCAAGGTTTGGAAGAAGAGTGTCTGCTTCTAGGTCAGGCTAGAAAATCAGGTGTGGTCTGGATTCCTTTCTTCCTTTTGGTCTGGAGCAGAAGTCTCAGTGAGACAAGTAAAGGCTGGGAACAAGTCTCTCTGAGTTGGACTTAACTATACTGGTCAATTGGGCAACTTGAGACAAGGGTGACTGGTACCTCCAGAGTGAGCAAAGCAGATGTTTGGTTTACTTAGACAGAAAGAACAGAAAGAGGGGTGGGAGACAGGCAGTTGGGCCCGTGAGGACTGGGTGTTACCTTATGCTGGTCAACATCTACCCAGTGAATCTGCCAGTATCCACTGGAGTTATGCATGCTTCCCCTCTGCTTCTCAAAAGTACATGTTAATACATACGTATCAATAGCATTTATTTGTTCACTCCTAGGCTTGCAATCAGCGTGACTTTAGCTCTTCAATGAGGTTTTGACAATGACACCCATGTCATCTCTTTCATGGTAGGCTGTTGTGTGCAGTGAGTGGTGTTAAGCTCCTCTTTAGTCCCAATTTAAGAAGGCTCGAGGTGTTGCACCTGTAGTTGGCTTCTCTGCTGTTAAGTGAGAAAAGGATGTGTAGGCTTCCATGGAAGCTATCACTCTCAGATCATATTTGGTTCTTAATTTCTCTTTGAGTCAAGCAAACAATACTAACAAAGCACTTGGGACTCCACAAACTCTGTGGCTGCCTCTTAACAGAGACAATCAACCGTGGGTGCCATATTGTCAGACTGCAGAAGGTGATCTGTACAGATTGCAGGGGAAACGAGTCAAACCCCACATACAGTCCTACACACCCAACTGCATAACTGTGCAAAAGGGTAAAATAAAAATAATAAATGAACTCAAACTCTCTTGTAGCTGTTTATAATTGTAAACTACTGTGGCAACATCGTGACCTACAGTCCAAGGACTTTTGTTTTTCTTGCAGAAAGGCCAAGTGAAGGCATCCAATCAAGGGTAACAAATACTGGAGGTCTGCTTGGAAACACTGGAGGATGTCTATGGCCTCTTATAGTGGGTGCTTAAGAAGGCATGAGTAGAGTTATGTTCTACTCTTAGCTTTGCTATGTAACCTTGCTAAGTCTCTTCACCTCTACGCTTCTCTTTCCATTGCCACTTGCCGTATGCCTTTTCTTTCTTAATTGCTAGTCCTTTCCATGAGAGACCATCTCTTACCTTGAGTTTGTACAGTGCCTAGGAGAACTGGGACTTCACCCCACTTGCATCTTCCTGTGTTACTGAATGTAACAGCCATGCCTAGGAACTTCCATGTCAATGAATTTCTAAAATATAGCTTTTCTGACTCAGAGTGGAATTACAGTAAAACTGAAATCAGCGTTAAAGATCAGCATTAAAACTGATTATCATTAAAGATTATCATTAAAACTGCCTGTGTTTTCAAATAAACTTAAATTCAGAAATGCCGCTGATTTTCGTGAAGCTGGAATGCAATGGGTTGTGTTTCTGCCAATTACACTGTCTCAATCCTCATTCATTTCACCTCCACTAATCTTACTTTTGACAACTTTGTGGGTTGCAAGGCATTTCTCCTTGAGCTTGGTACTTCGACACATACAAAGCTGCAATTCCCTCTCCCTTGGAATTTACTTGCTAAGAAGTAGGTCTGTGTCCATCCACCATGAGACAGAGCCTGACCCAGTGTCTTTAAAGAAAATCAATGAGGCAAGTACTTCTGGGCCATGTCCTGGAAAGTACTTATTGCTTCCTCTGGACTAATGACTTGCCCTGTTGTCACAGGTTATGCTGTTTTGAAGTCACTGCTGAGTTTTGGTTGGACCCAGGTAGAGAACTTGGAAAAAAAATGTCTCTTTAAGAAAAAAATATTTTTCTTACTCTTCACCTTATCCCACATTAAGATGGGCTGCATGTTACCCACCTCAGAGCAGGCATACAGTAATTAAGAAAACTGATTTCAGTCTGCTGGCGGATGCAGGCAGAGGAAAGGAATAGCGAAGTGAAGGTGGGAACCATGTGCCCTTTTACAGATTCCAGCACAGAGAAAAAAAATACGGATAGCTGTAGGGCAGGATACATTTCTAATCAGGATTTAAATCCTAAATGAATGAATGCTAATGAATTATTACTCCTTTCCTATTAATTAACAGAGTGTTTCGCAGCACCCTCTAGAGAGCCCAGCCAGAACGCTGTTGTGCTGTACGTGGTTTATGTAGTTCTCCGCTATCTCGATTGTCTCAGTCTTTGTAGGGACAAGGGCTTTTTGATACTTAGACATCAAAGTGCTTGGAAACAGCTGAAATTAGTTGTTACCTCACTAGACCAGCTGGTTCTAAGGAGAGTGGTGCCTGGTCTTAACTTACTGTCATCGTGCATTTTCTGGTTCATCTGAAAGTTACTTTAATGTTTAACTTACTTGATTTAATGCTCACAAGAAACAAAGTTGGAAAAAAATCCAGTAGAAGAGGACTGAGGAATTGAGGATAGGAATGATTCAGGAACATTAGCAAGTACCAGGAGGCTGCCTCTCCTCTAAAAACACCTCACTGCAGCAAGGAGAAATACTAAGAAAAGTATTTTAATTTCTACTGGGTTTGCATGGCTGAGAGCCTGGATATTTAACTTCAT
>NW_010392469.1:4729-14401 GCF_000710305.1 Buceros rhinoceros silvestris | reverse complement strand
AAAAGGCTGTGGCGTGTGTGCAAGTATCAGCCACGATGTGGCTGAGCAGCAGTAAAGCTAGAGTATGAATTAAAGTAAAGAACATATAAAAGGAAATAAAAGGATCTGCCTAGAGATCAAATGTGGCATTTATACAGAACCTTATTCAAAATGGATATAAATGCATCAGTTCCTCAGAATTATAGGTGAATCAAAGGAAAATTACATCCAGGAAGATAAAGCAATCGGCGAGCAGCCTTACCATGCGAGAGGCAGAGATGCAGCTTTGAAGCTTTCCGTATGACTTGCCAAAGAGCCAGATGTTGCAGGTGGAACAATGTCCTTTCTGGCTTAGCATCTGGTTCCTGTCGTTCTCATCCGTAGAAAAAGGAGATGCGGAAGGATGTGGTAAAAATAATTTTATAACTTTATTTTAGAAAAGAGTCCTTTCTGTTGCTTTTCCAATAAAATCATATGTGAAGGGAGCATTTTTCTTCAGAGGTGGAGGCTGTCACAGACAAATGAATATGGAGTCTCCACTTTTCACTGCAGTGTGCCATCCTGGAATTTGGTAATTTGCTTGGAGCTTGAACAACTAATTTCTTGGCCAATAAGATGTTGTGTAACAAAACGTTGTGTAACAAGATGTTGTGTGGCAACAAAACCCAGATAAATCATCCTTCTTCATATTTGAGGGGAAGCCTTAACTGTTCTTCAGAGCAAGGATTTGGGATTTATGGTCCCTTGGTTCCATCCTTGGCTCTGTCACCCTCACAGGCATTTTGCAGCCTGAATATACTCTAAGTTATCCTCAACTCTTAAGGATCTAACAGTGATTATCTTTCTTATAAGTGTGGATGAAAAAATACCAATCTGTAATAGGTCTTAAGACTTTTTTTGGTTAGGTGGGAAAGCAGGTCAGACTCTGGCCTCCCACAATCTTGGTAATTCCTGTCTAGTTTTTACTGGTATTTCAGTTTTCCTTGGACAACATATATCACCCAGATACATCAAAATAGAAAGCCAACAACATCAGTTGTTCCTCCTTCCTTCCTCTCCCATCCTCTCTCTTCCTCTCTGTACGTAGTCCATCTCCAACAGGAAGAAAGATGCAGTTGCTATTGTACCAGAGCACCATTAATCCTACTGTGAAGAAATGCTTACAATGATTCTCCTTCGATTTACTGCCTTTATGGTGAAGTCTCATGCTATTAATTAAGTTACTTTAGTTGTGTGCTAATTTGGTTAATCTGTGTTTTTCTCTTACCGGAGTACTTTTCACCACTAACGCTGAGTTTGCAGCACGCAAGAGAGGTAATACTACTGCAGAAAACAAAGACCTGTAGATTTAGGATGCAACGTCAGGTTCACCAAGAGGACATTGCTAAGCAGATCACAAGGCAAATGACAGGGAATATGAGTACAAATGAGTTGATCACTCTGCCAGAATCCAATTTTATTTGGCTGCTGGATCCTTGTGATAGTTTACCGTGAAGGGCAGCAGGCACATTTCTTGTCCTTTTCATGATGAGCCATACATCAAGCCAACAGCAAAGTCTCTCTTTGAGGTCAGTTTTATTATTTTTAATCCAAAAATGTTTTACATTACTCAAAAGTTGTAAAAAATACTATTGCTCCAAACACCCCCTGTGACCACTGGGAAGAGGCCCGTGAACTCCATATATGCAGCCCTGTAGGCAGTGTCACATAAAATATGATATGACATGATAACATAACAGACACTGACAGGTTATCCAAGTGCTTCCAGCAAGAAGACAAGTATCTTAGTACCACTGGCGCATCATTATAGAAATTACCAGTGAGCTATTGTCTACTGTAGGTTCCAGAAGGTGCCTGTGGGGAGAGGAGTGGAGTTTCGGAGAGGAGTCAGTTTATGGGAGTGGATCCTACTGCAACTGGGCCACCAAACAGAGATTAGCTATCAGCTAATGCATGACAGTGAGAAAGCTGGCGGCTGGGAGAATACACGACAATGCTTGCACAAAACCTTGAAAGGATTTCCCCTTACTGTTTCCACATCATGATCACCAGAATCGGACTCACATTCTATGAGAAGTACTGCCAAATGCTTGTTATAATTTCTGAAAGCAGTTACTGCAGTTTATGTCTGACCTTCTGGCCCTCACAGTTAAAAACAGGTGATGTCCAAGGCTTCTGGCAGTCTGGGTTCTTTGATTTTGTTAGCTCAGTCAACTTCCTTGCTTCCTCCTGCGTCTCAAAGGCCAAAGCTTTCTGCTTTACTTTTTCCACTAAATAAAAATGTTTGTGACCAGATCCCCCTGTATTTGTGCCCTATTGCTATGAAAAAATTTCCTAGACTTGGCCTCAGGTCGTGAGATGAACCTGCCCCCAAATTTCTCATCCAAATTTTCCTCCAAATTGGAGTATTTGTCTCTAATGTGTAGTCTTTTTCTCAGGGAATGAAAACCTAAGTCAGAGGCAATGGAGACAGAGTCAGGCCCTGTATTTGGACACATTCTTCCATTTCAAAATCATACAAAACTGTATTTTACACCAATATTACTCATGAATTTTAGCAATCTGAGAAATTATATACACGTGCCTTTTATATAACAGCATTTGGTCCAATTAAGTCTAAATCAACAATCTCATTATATACAGTTCTTGTGTGTTTGTGGGGTTTTTTTCCTGAAAACAGTTGGTTGATATCATCTTGCCTGATTTTTCAGTGTGGCATATACAAATTAAATTAAAACTCAGTGCGGAATTCTTTCAGGGTTACATACCAGCCTGGCTTAGCAAGGTTCCTATTTATCTGGAGACTTCTACCCATGCTAAGATAGAGAGGTGGTGGGAACCTGAGGCTATGTGATAACGTTTTTCAGCAAAGAGAAAAGGGCAGTTAGGCTTTTCTGCTCAGGAATTCATTCCAGTTTAGTGTTTTTTGCCCTTTTTGCTGCCTTCTGGCTCCTCATGCTTTCCTTTTCCCACCTGCCAGACATTCCCTCACTTTGTGCTTCTCTTACCCCTTTCCACCATCCTGCCCCCTCCCCTCTCCCCCCACACCTGCCACTGGGTCGGAGCTTAGCTTCTGGATGTACCCCATTCCCCAGCTACCTGGGTCTGCAGCTCTGCAACTCCTTCTTATTATACCGGGGCTGGGCACAGGCTTGAGCACTCCTCTAGGGCCATCTACACTGCCCAGCTGTCCACAGACTGCTTGGCATGGTTTGGGCTGACAGCCACGAGCACTCTCCTGGACAGTGCCATAGTTCCCCGGCATTAGCCAGGGACTAGTCCCAGGAAGCAATCTGAACGCAGTCACCCCGTTTGGGGGGAAAGCAAATCAATGTGTGTGGGCACTAGCCGTTTCATTCCCCTTGGCCTCTGAACAGAGCACCATCTAGGGCCTGTTTTATTTAGTCATACTGACAG
The DNA here is from genome assembly GCF_000710305.1 of Buceros rhinoceros silvestris. Taxonomy (NCBI): domain Eukaryota; kingdom Metazoa; phylum Chordata; class Aves; order Bucerotiformes; family Bucerotidae; genus Buceros; species Buceros rhinoceros. The sequence goes on along the minus strand of NW_010392469.1, from coordinate 11,005 downwards.
AGCGTGCGTGTCCATTCCCCTCCCTCCATTCCCAGCCCTGCTATGTATTTTGAAGACCTCATGTGCCTCTCCCCTGTGCTATTTAGTGCTGTCTTTTCACAAATATCTGTTTTAGGCTGCATTACTAATACTTCCGAGTACTCAAAAATCATAAGACGCTGCAGCACAGAGAATTATGTCATTGGCTTAAATACTGGAAGATTAAAAATAATACCTTTTAGGCTCCTTTTATTACCTCTGAGGGATTTTTTTGGCAGGAGAGGAAAGGTTTTAGGACATACTCTGGTCATGCTTCCAAGCTTTCCTCTGCATCATTGATGGAAATTACCTTTTTATTATTAAATGAGAGTAGAGATTCTCAGCAAATTGTATGATCCCAGGAGCAGGGGCTTTAAGACTGATACAGTTGGCAACAATAATTCAGAATAGAGGGGTATCATTGGTGTTATCTCCAATCTTCCAGTTGTCAGAGCTAGATGGAGGGGGTCTTGGCCCTAAAGCTAACTTTAAACCCAGAACTCCCAGGAACGAACTGCCGTAAACACGGTTTTAGGCTAGGTTTACATGGCACAGCGCAGCGCCGTAGAGAAACCACATTATGTCTATTAGAGCTAGTTTGGGTATCTCCGTACAGCACTATATTTGTTCACTGTATATATACTCATTACCTTCTTTCAGCCTCTGCCAGTTTTCCTTGTGTGTGATAATGAAGAGGTCCCTTTGTTCTATGTTTGCTGCTGCTGCAGAGGGTAATGGACCGTGTTCAGGCGAGCCTGCTGCACTGACCTCCGCTGCAACTCCCGACATACTTGAAAAAGAAGTGGCCAAATCCATTTAAACACCCGAGCATTGATTTGGGAACTTAAACTTTATGCTCCTGTTTTGAAACATCAAAACTTCTGTACAGCAGTTAGAAAAAAATATGGTTGCATTTGTGCTCTTATTAGTGGACACTGAAATATTTTCCCCATTTGGTTATAATCAGAGCGAATCCCTATAACTGATTTCAAAGCTTAGAGGCACAGTTTTTCGCCCATGTGAATGGTCCAACCATAAAACTTGATATTGAAAACGGAAAAGAATTACTGGCTGTTGATCTTCTCAAACATGCTCTAGAAAACAAGGAAAACTGTTCGGGAAAACCTGTGAAGTTTAACACGTGGTATCTTGAAAATACTGCACATAAACTCTGTTTCATCACAAATGAAAGGAAATCAGCAGTAAGCAGGGAATAACACCTTTCTCGCTTCAGATAAGTGGTTCCATCTGAGCTATAGCAGCTTACCGAACCATGAAGGTAGTGAAGCAGGGCACATAATTCATGTTTCAGGCCATTAGAATGAATTGAGTCTCCACAACTTTATAGAAACATCATCCCTTTAGCTCCATTTAAGCTATGTGCTCAGCCGGAGTGAATGCAAACAAGATCTCCAGCAAACAGCATTTTCTTAAAAGCCATAAATACTCTCACGGTCTTAATTTTAGTGACAGTTTCTTAAATGATGCTTTCAGGTCTCAGGAGAATGTAAATGGCGTGAAGTGCAGTAAAGACAACTGCAAAAAGTCCATGCAGCAAGTAGTGAGAAACAATGGCTGCGTCTTCCAGGGAGTGGACTAAATCGTCTGACCTGTAGAACAAGTGGAGCTTGCACTCCCACCAGTGATGTCCACCTCTCCTCTTCAGAAACAGAAGCATAGATGTATCACTGGTAGCCTAACACGATCATAGCTGCTCAGGCTCTGCTCTGACACCTAAATAAATGCATAAACAACTCTTTGTTCCAGTTCATTTTGGTAGATAAGAGGTCACCCTCTTGCATGAGCTTGTTTGGGTGCTGAGCTTCTTTTCTTCATCCTGTCACCAATATTATTGCTTACTTAGACTATGCTGTTGGTCACTTTTGTATATTTACACACCATCTCCCCAGTCCTTCCTAATGGACTAACAAACAACAACTGGGCTTTCATTCTGCCATGTTTTTCACAATGGCTGCTGATTCTTGGGACAAGATTTTCCTTCAGGCTATCCTTGGAGAGGAACAGTGATTTTGATACTGGTTTTCTTGTTAAAAATATTCCCATGGCTGTGGGGTATCCAGGTGGCGTTTGTGAGTGTGCAGAGCCCTCCTGGTGTTTGTGGGGTCATGTAAGATGAGGCAGCCGACGCTGGCATAGTGCAGGCTAGAGGCAAGAGGAGCGGAGTAAGGCTTTTTAAGAGTCTAATGCTGTTTTCTCAAGGATTTGCTGGTGTACGCAAAAACAGTTATCCCCCGAGTGCAGGTCTGACTGTGTGCAAAAGGCTTGTCTTGCAGGTGTTCTGAAAATTAGACCTATTTACACAGACTGTGGGATCCTGAGAAGGAAGATGCTGAAGAAGTCTAAGGTACTAATTACACCATGCTAGCTGGCTCTGCTCTATGGAAGTGGCATCACCCCCTAAGAGTAGATCATGCAAAGTTACCTTGGAATTCCTGAACAGCAGGAGATATTTGCCACACAATTTAATTAAGAACTGTGGTGTGGCTCTGGCATGAGGGGTGATATAGTGAAAGCCTGCACGATCCCCCATGGCGTGAGAAATAAATGCCTTAGCCTAAAACTGTGACTTCAGATTAAAGTGCCACATGCAGTTATTTGGTTTCAGAAGTTACTCAGAATGAAAACACATTTATTAGAGTAAGTGCAATCTATATCTGATAAATGGGAACACATCTGGTCCATGTCCCTGATACAAACCCCTCAGTATTAATTATATTGATGGTTAAAGCTGAGGAGTGAGTTGAACATTATTTATAGTGATCTTTGCTAAGTAAATCATTTTAAAAATGGCTTTCTAAATGTAACATTTCCCTTTTAAGAAGCCCCACAGAATTAAAGAGGCTTTACAATGGAACATGAAACATATTGCAGAGGGAGAGACAGAAGCTTGCTTGATTAATGCGCACGATTATCAGCGATGCAAATCACTTTCACTTATTAAGTCTTGTTTAATATCCTAATGAAGGCTTCCTGAGTAGATTTGATAATTCCAGAGAAAGTGACTGTGAACTAATGCCCTTTCAACATGTTGAGAATGAGCAGTGCTATAAAGAAAACCTCATTTACTATAATTCCCACCAAATGTGGTATCCTTTTCTAGACTCCTACCTCACAGCAGGAGACAATTAACCTTTTCGGTGCCAGAAGTGGTTCCCAACACGTTCCAGCTGTGAAGGCCAGCAGGTCAGGCATGAATGAAGTTTACCTTCCGCTTTGGGTTTGAAAAACCACAATTATGCAAACGTGTCAAGAAAGCCCCGAGCAACTCTGGGCTTTCACGTGGGTTCTGTCAGCACGTGCAAATGTGCTTCTTACCTCAGAGAGAAGGGGTCTGCATGGATTCCACAAAGGAGCATGCCTCTTGCAGGGAATGCTGCGAATCACTCGAATTAATTGCAAGCAGGTCTTTTTGAATGCACTGTAACAACCTAGAAGATTCCCTCACTGACTATCTGGGTAATTAAACTCTTGACACTTCTAAGCCTGTAACGGTCATATTACTGTAGCTGTGATGGTCTAATGATAGAAGAGAGTCAAGGTGTGTTGTGGGAGGAATTGCCTTTTTTCCATAGACCTTGCCTCATCTCTAAATTTGGAAGTGGTGGGAAGTGATGGAAAATGGCACATTTTCCCTTGCCCTCCCTTGACCCTGTCCGTGCAACATATGACTTAAAATTGCCAGCCTGTTCGAGAGTTAGGGCGGCCGCACCTATGCACAGAGAAACAAGCTGTTAATGCAGTGGGTTGGAAAGCCCTTCACATGTGGTGTGAGCTGGGAGCCCGCATGTTCCACTCCAGAGCAGTAAGCTTTGTCTTGAACCATGGTCTTTCCCAGACACAGCTGCAATTCTGTCCTTTGCACTTTCAGAGATTTAGAGATTCCCCTTTTAATTTAAAAGAGCAAAACCAATGTCAAAGATATAAAGAAATAGCTTTGATAAAAAAAAAGAAGTGATTTCAACTTGTGCTTATCTGGAGATTTTCTAGGAAAAACAAGACTCACAGTTAGATTTGTTTTTAAAACTACCAGTCCCCTGGGAAGGAAGCACCTGAGGGGAAGAGATTGAAAAGCAGCAAACCCTTAAGAGTTTTGTGAATGTTTTTATTACACCTGTATTAGGGCAATAAATATAGATTGGACCGTGTGTTTGTAGACATGTTCAGGAAACACGTGTGCTAATCCACATACTCATATAGGACAGGCATTTAATATAGATTTATAATATATACAGTTTGGTGGTACGCATCTCCCACGTGACTGAGAGCTCTTGTATAAAATGAGACCAGAGGACTGGATTTGTGTCTTTATTTCTGTGTATAATGAATTGAGAACATCATTTCAGATAACTATAAGTGACATGATGGATCTCAAAGGGATAATCACCTTTCAGCTGCTAATATAGTAACAGCAGTAAAAATAAGGATCCTTTAAGAGCTCTCTTTCTTAAGAATAAAAGACATGCAAGTTGTCTCAGTGTCAAATTGAGAGTGGCTTTTACACATCTTCTGAAGCTATGCGGAAATAAATAATTATTGCAGTTCATCAAGGAACCTTTCATAGGAGACCATTTCAGTGCATAGCTATACCATGTGTTTAATTTAAACATAGAAAGTAGTCGTGGCTGAAAAGCCCATATGCGCTCCAAGAGTGAAGAAAATGTACACATGTTGTTGACTTTGGGATATCAGCTGAGGCAGACTGAACCACTGTTGTCAAAGCCCTCTTATACATGTGCTGCTTGTTGTACAAGCCAGTGACACTAAAGTCCCACGTTCATATGAGAGACCTTTGTGGTTTGGAATTCCTCAAGATTTCAGCCAGAACAGTTGTCATTTAAAGAAATATCTAACGTCAGGTCAAAGGAGGGGAGTTGCTTTAAGTCCTCTTGTCATATAAATAAAAACAGAACATTTAAGTAGAACAAAAAATATGAGATAATCAGTTTTGCTTCAAAGAGTGTGAAACAGCTGCTTTTTTCTTTGAGAAGACAGTGTTTCAAAATAAGAGTTGTCATGAGAAATGAAAAGAGATTATATCCAAGCCAGTTCTTAGCCCTTGAAAAAGGTTATTTTCACAGCCTACCTCTGGAAAAGTTCCCAGCAGAGCTGTTGCGCATGCACTGGCAGAAAGACAGTGAGAGTAGACATAGAGATACGCACAACGCAGAGACTAAAAAGGTGTAACTGGAGTAACAGAAGAGAAACTAGAGGGGAAGTGAAGCTGAGGACTGGAAGACTAAATACATTTGGGGTCATATCATACAGACTAGTATTATGAAGTTCCTAGATAATAGGCATGGGGACATGCATAGCTAATTCTCATTAGCAGTTGGCCCTGAGGCTGTGACTGTCCCTTTCTTGTCTTTGTAACCTCTAAGTTACTGTAGCATAATTGGCTTAAGTAAACCCTTAAAGATCATAGAAGTAGTAGTACCACTGTGTGCCTCTGGACAGGGTGTCCAAGGTGGGCTGCAGGCTAGATACAGGGGTATCCAAAAAAGTCTTTCTCCTGCCCTGGGGCATCTTGTCTGCTGGACCCAACCTCTCTGGAGCTCCTGGGTGCTGAACACCCTGAAGCTGGTAGCATGTTATTTTTGTAGAAGTTCACCATCATACCTGCTCTCACAACCGGTGTGGCCACATCTGCGTGGGTGCTAGTGTGCGCTAACGACTCCACAGTTGTGGTGAAGCTGTTGGATAACTGTGCAGCATTATCTGGAGGATATGGCCAGGTCTGCTTCGGGAAGATGCAGCGTAGCTGGTGTGCTTCAGCTAACCCAGTGTCCAACACAGTTTTGTTCTAAGTGTGGCCAGTCACACGAAATGTGCTAACTGTCAGTGGTGGTTTTAAAACTCAACCTTACCTCTTGAAAGAAATAGAGGCATGAGGAAACTCTTCCTGCCTGCTGAATTGTTTCTCCAATATAAAAATTCATTAACCTTCATAAGCCAACACCTCATTTTTTGGAGGCAATCCTGCCTAGATTGGCTTTCTCCCTGGTTTCTTTGTTCTTTACCTTCTTGCTAGAGGCATAAAAGGGCATTTCCCTCTCAGCTGATCTCATTCACATGGCCTGTATAATAAAAAGGGCTTCCTGGAAGAGTGCTCTAAAGGGACAGGTATCTGTTTCCTAGCCCCAGGCAATTAGCACATGTAAACACCACAGAAAACTACACCTTTAGTGTGTAAAAGAATTTAGTACCCACTGCCAGCAGTCATAAGTAAGCAAGTGAAAC
>NW_010392469.1:0-4620 GCF_000710305.1 Buceros rhinoceros silvestris | reverse complement strand
GACGCTGAAAAATATCAGAATTTTTTGTTCCGCAAAACTATGAAATAACAAACTCCTGATTCCAATGAAGCACTTAATCATTAAAGAATAATTTCCTTTGGAGGTAGTAAAGTGTTTGCAAGGGGTAGCAATAAATATGAACACCCTGTACGTCACTGTTTCTAGGTTCCTGAGTGGCTTAAAGGTGTCGATGGCCACTAGTCTACTTCTGAAGTAGGCAAGTGGCCCTGCTGCAGAAATTACTATCCGAGCTGGCATCCATTCCAATTACACCAGAAGAGAGGCCTTGAGCTAAGGGTCATGGAGTCCAAATTACCCTTTTAGCTACAGAGGTGTTTGCTGTCTGTCCAGATTACGGCAGTGTTGGGATGTTGTGGAGAAATCACCAATCATCCTGTACATTTTGAATAAAGAGAAGAAAGGAGTCTCCATGGATACTAATCCACCATCTTTTATAACACTAACCACACTGTTCCTTTCTTTCTTTACCTCTATGAATACTGTCTTTCTGCGTATTTTCAGTTGAGCAACACTTTGTGTTTTAGAGCTCCTGTGCCCAAACAGATGAACACGCTATGTTGTCTGGAAGAGATTGCCTCTTCTGGTTGACCTTGCCCTCTTCTAGTGTGAAATCATGTAAACATCTCCCTCCTGGACAGCATCAGCTTTTAGTAACTATGAATATTTAGAAAGACTGCACCAGTCATTACTATTTGCAAATTAAAATCTCATCTAATTCACTGAAAAACAGAGTGAAATATTGGTTGCTTTGAAGTGAATAGACTCTTGACCTTAGCATGCCCAAGACTGTATAAGGCTGTTTATAAATACATCTGCTTGTTTTTAATAATCCCAGTCTATTTGCTACAGAGGCTGAAATAAATCAGTGGCAAGGCACTAGATAATAATGATACATATATATACAGATAAACTAATTTCCAGAGATTAAAAGAGAGTAAATTTCCTAGATGAACTGTAAATTTCACCACCCAGCTGTGGGGTGTGTAAATATAGATATTGGGTGGGAAGCTGGTTTTATTTTAGTACTGACGTGGTGCAGTGATGAACTCTGACATGTTGCTGACTGTGGTTACTTGATAAGTGTAAGATGTGAAAAGCCAGCAATAACACTAGATGGTATCAGATCTCTAAAATAATATGTGTTTGAAGGTGTTAGGTATAAATACGGCAGTACAAAAATAAAAACAGACAAAAGTATAGTTCATTCATGGAGGGAAAGACACATCAGAGGAAACAGATCTTTCTTTTTCTGTAGACTTTGAACAAGGAAATTGAGCACTAAAACCCAACAACTTTAAAATTATGTTTAATATTCTGCTAAAGCCAAGTGCTGTGCTGCCAAAATTTTAACAGGGAAAGCTTCTGAGAAGTGCTCATCCTTAGCTGCTGACCCTCGTGATGCCCCCTGAGTAAGACCATTCCTTCCCCATCTTTGCCTCACAGACCAGCAATTACTTGTCCTCCTTCCTTGCCTCCCACTGCCTTCACTGCTACTGCCTATTCTACAGCTGCCCTCTGCAACCAGGGTAGGGCTGTACTTAGCAGGGCTCACTCCCATCTCTTGGTTCTCAAGGCATGTGAAAAAAGCTATAAAAATAATTAACAACCTTGAGCCATCAGGCTACATGCCACCCTCGTTTACTGGTCCAAATCAGTAAAGCCTTATCTGGGCCAAATCACTCTTGGTTACTTGTTTAGCCAGTTGTCTAGTGACCATGTTTGATGGCCTCGTGTCATTCAGGCCAAGATTCCTCCAAGCTGATTATGTGTTCACCTGCCTTCCCCTGTCATCTAGATGTCTCATGACAGGATTTTCTAGTTCTTTCCGGCTTTAGGTGCACCAGCATGCTTCACTGTTACTTTTCTGCATTACAGTCTGGAGCTTCCAACTTCTTTCACTGGAGTAAGTCACCATGTTTGAGAATTATTTGCTCCAAAACCCCCCAGATTTCTTGGATTCTCCAAACTGTGTGCAATGACTTAAAGCTTCAGACCCGAAGCAGAAGGAATACATCTGTTCCTCTATCAAGAGACCACATTATGCAGAGAAGTGAAACTGGGTCAAATTTCTGGGCACTGTAAGTTAGAGCAGCTTCTTTGAAGTAAATGGACTTAGACCAATTAACACCAGCTAAGGATCTGCTTTGCCGAATTCCTGGTGAGTGCGAGAAAGCTGCCTAATGAGATTCAATGAAGAAGGGACTGTGAAGGAAGGGATCTAAATAAGTGACAGCCAACCCTTCTACTCCATTTAAAATTGTTCTAGCTGATTATACCGTTGTTAAGATGAAAGACAGGACAAGCAGGATATATCACAAATGCTTCTGGCTGGGCTAGAGCAGTCGGCTTCCCATCTCCACTACCCCCAACAGCTGCCTTTGCCTTGGTTGTAGTGCGGAAGTGCCTCTTATTTCTTACAAGCAATGCCTGTGCTTTCTCCTGCCCTCTCTTGCAGGGCCTCAGCTGGAAAGGGGCATGAGCATTTCCATCTTTCCTCATCTCCACTTTTTTTGCTGTCCCTAATAGCAAAGCCACAGGGGTACAAGGGAGCATGGATGCTGTGTGGATGCTTGAGGGGTCAGACCAAGATGTTTGGTGATAAACATGGATTATGGGGATCTCAGATTACTATGTTGAACATCTTAAAAATATTCTGATTATCAGAAAACCCTTCATATTTTCTGGAAAGGGTTCCTTTAAAATGCTTCTAGTTGAGCACCCAGGAACAGAAGGAATTTCATAAAGAGTTGGTCTCCTTGTCTTGCACTGGTATGAGCAACTGCTCCTGGAGCCCATCTGGGGCAGGTGGCACCAGGAGGCAGTTTTGGGAAGCCCTTCACACAGGAAGCTCAACACAAAAGCAAAGGTTGAACAGGTGAGTAATAAAAACCAAGGTGAGCCCATGTGCCTTGCAGATAGCGGTACCAAAAGGTTACGGCCATTACCAGAGCTTTCATGGTAAAGTTGCCTTCTCTGAATCAGAGACCTGGTCCAGGATGTGTCTGAACCATTACCTGGAGTATGGACACAGAAGGGAATAGAAGAGGGAAAGTTCCCATACCGAATGCCGTCTTGTTGCTTTGACCAGTCACCTTTTAAATATTTATGTTTTATTTTTATCTGCGTATTAGTGAGACATTATTTGTGCACAGGCTGTTAAAAACAGTTCTAAGGGAAACACACTTCCAGCTGGTTTCCTCCTGTTTTCCATCTGCTGTGCGTATGTGTCTTTGGAGGCATTTAACTGTTTCTTGTCATGGTAATTGGTATTTTTTTAGTAGTGAAGGTGGGAGGGGTGGAGGAGAGAAACCCTAAGGCATCTGTGTTTGTGCTCAGTTGATCTAAAAGAGATTATCCCGGTTATTTCCTAATAAACATTACATGCTTTGAAAAAGATGGGGTGGGACAGGGGAAGGGTATCAAACACCAAGAAACATAAAGTTTTTAAGAGTTAACTTCCCTAAATTGTATCTTTGTATTCTTCTATTTATGCATCGCTACTCTTTGCCCATTTAATCTTAAATATGTAAATCCTCAATTTATCTGGAATTACTTAGTGAAAGGCTGATGTGTGAGTGTGGCAGATTATAATATTCCATCGCCACCCCTGATCCTCTTTACCTCTTATTCTTTTCATAGCAGATCAAAAAAAGCTGTATGCGTGCCACAAGAATATATTATTTTAAGAGACTTGGACTTAGAAATTGATTTCCTTGATGAGAAAAGGAAAAGTCTCCTTCTGACCTGAAGGGTCACTTCATAATCTGTCACTCAACATCAAAAAAGCTTTTTTTTTTCTCTTAGTAGAAGATGAGAATATTTCTGAAAAGGAATTAATTTTTCAGATACAGTGAAAACGATGACTTAAAGAGACTTAGCAGATGATAGAGGGCTGTCCTATTCAAAATACATCTCCTGTGATTAGAACAAGCTCTGAATATATTTTAGGGTCAGGCAGTTTTAGATGGAGATTGGGATTTGTACTTTGGGATGAAACTGATCTTGTATTTTTATCGAAGTACTTAAGGTTTAAGCTGTAGTCTTCCCTTCTTTTGCAAAGGGATTTCACCAGTTTTCATAATGGGGATTGGTGCAAGCAGCCAATAATTTCTATGTATGGATTTTAGTTAATAGGATGTTTGAAATGAAATTACTTTCATCACCAATAATTAGGTTCAGCTTCTAACACTTTTTTCATAGTACTTTTCTTAACAGAAACCGCCTTATACCTCTGTAGACTTCCATAATCTTTTTCATTTATGTAATTACCGAATATGTCTTAAGGACATTCCTTTAATGCTTAAAAAACATCAGTCCCAAATACTGGTATGCATTAATAACCTGCTGCTGATGTATGTATGCACAATACACATGGGTACATACGTGTACATGTTTGCTCCTGTGTGGAGACCTGTGAAATGCTGGCTTTATATATATATGTTTAGAAAATCAATGTGAAATATGTAATATATGACATTATTTAAGATACATAATGTGTAAAGCATAATATAAAACAATAGATAAGTTAGTATTTAATATCAATATTTTAATGTATATATTCTTGCTCTATAGTATTAGTATATATTAAATATACATTAT
>NW_010392468.1:24123-24433 GCF_000710305.1 Buceros rhinoceros silvestris | reverse complement strand
GGCCAGCCAGGCGGTAGCCAGGCTGCCCTCCCGGTGTGGAGTGCCTCAAGCACTCGTGGGAGCCCAGACTTCTAGAGTGATTCCTCTTGGCTTCCACACGAGGGCAAAGCCCCAGCTTGCTGCTGCCGTGGGGGCCGGCCGCACGCCCACCCGCTGCGGATGGAAGGTCCCCACAACGGGGAGCGTGGGGACAGCAGCCAGTCCTCACTGAGGAGCCCGAACTTCCCGGAGGTTCTTGCTTCTCTCGGGTGCTCCCACGGCTCCGCCACGTGAATATCGGAAAAGTCACCTTGGGCCTGAAATTCTTCGT
>NW_010392468.1:23085-23921 GCF_000710305.1 Buceros rhinoceros silvestris | reverse complement strand
CGGAGTGCTTAACGAGCTGCCATCCCTGGGAGGCTGCAAAAACCCGGAGTTTCACCGGGCAGCCTCAGAGCGAGCGTGCTGCACCACTGGGCTGCGGCGGGGAAGAAATGAGGTTTTACCTAGATACAGAAGTAACGGGAGTCTTCCAGCTACGTTGGGAATTGTTGAAGTAGCCTAATGATGCTTTGTCAGCTATTTAAATGGGGTATCTAACGAGCATCCCTGATCCGTTCTTGCACAGTCTTAGTATCCCAGTGGGATTTTCAGCCCAGCTGAGCCCAGTTGGTGCCTATACTAGGGGGCCGCATTTCAAGTTGTGGGACATTTGAAGCTTCTCCCGCAGATGGCTGAGAGATTTCATATGTCGTTTTCTTCCCTGGGTTTTGATATTTTTTTCCCTAACTACTGCCAGCAGAGGCTCTGATCAAACCGTTTCCCTGAAGGCTCTGAAGTGACTGTACTGTACTTAATTTAATTGAACAGTGCAGGTGCTGGGCTCAGGCTGCGAGAACCAGACTGTGGGAAGCAGACCACAGCCTGGTAACTCCTCCGGAGCCGCTCGTTACGGCGTTTGTCAGAATCCAAGCCCGCCTAACTACTTAAATCGATATTTAGCCACACAGCAAGATTTTAGGACTTGCCCCAAAGTGTGACAAATACACTTGTGGATGGTGAATAACAACCTCCCTGGCCGGCACAGCAGAGGTTTGGGCTGGGCGCTGGGCGCACCTCACCACCCTCCTTAGCCAGTGCGCCTGTGCCAGGCACGCTCTGTTACCCTTCGGTTTGAAACACCGCCACGGCTTTGTCCCCCATCAGCTCCTTGGTTCTTTTTT
>NW_010392468.1:12462-23054 GCF_000710305.1 Buceros rhinoceros silvestris | reverse complement strand
CGCTGGTCCCATGCACGCTCTGTTACCCTTCGGTTTGAAACCCCGCCATGGCTTGGTCACCACTCAGCTCTTTGCTTCTTCTTTTCAGCACCCGATGAGGACCCATGGTGATTTGGGTTTTGTGCTGGAGGTTTGGGGTTTTTTTAAGGATAACTGTAGCGTGGCACTTCCAGCTTTCAGAAAGCTTCTCAGTAAAACTTAGTAAAGCATATAAATAACCTAAGAACTTTTCTTTCAAAAAGACTTCACTTTCTAAGTCTTTTTAAAGGAGCTTTGGTGTTTCCCACCTATTTTGAAAAATATTAAAGTGCCTTTTACAATTTACATTTCTAGCAGAGTTTCTTTATTGTATTTTTTTTCCCCCCAAAGACTCATTCATTATCGGTTACAGGAACGCCAGCCATGCTTGCAAATATTCCCAACTGGCCCTACTTCTCCTTAGGTATTTTTGGTTCCCAAGGGCAAGCTTCTTTCTCCAACCCCCATATACGCCTGCCTGTCATTTTCTTCATCCAGAGGAGGAACTCTGTAATATCGGTGTGTTATATGTGTTTTCATATATTGTGTTAGGTATTTATTTGAAAGAGTTCCCCTAAAACTGTACCCTGCAGTCCCTTGCCAAAGCATCACGCTCTTGCAGCCTCTGTGGTCCTTTCCTCCTGCCTCGCTGCTCTAAGGAGAATTGCCCCCGGTTCGGAGCTGGGTGCTTGGGGCACAGCCGCGCTCTGGTGTTAACACCGGCTGCAGCCCTGAGCTGCTCGGCAGCTGGAGGAAGTTGAGCCCATGGCAGGACAGACTCACATCAAGGCTTTGCCTTTCCAAAAGATACGGATGTGACTGGTTCGGACTACTTGGCTCCAGCTTCTCTAAGTGGTTTCAACACCACCACTGCCTACCCCTGTTCCTGAGGAACTCGCCTTATTCACAGACAGCTCCTTGCCCATTTCTGTCCTTGTCCCAGCCCGATACAAAAGCTGTGTTTCCCGTGAAAACCTCCTTTGAGCTCTGAGTTGCCCCTAAGTCAGCTCTGAGCCATTCACAAACCCCCTTAACTGTAGTGGCTGCCCCATCAGATTTATAGGTTAAAACTCAAGCTACACCACTCCTTAGCTGTGCCAGCAGTCAAGTGCTGTTAGCTCTCCAGACCTCTCAAAAAAACCCCACATGTGCACCCCAAGGAACCTTAGCGGCACACGGAAGTGGCTACAGCAATTATTTTGTGGTCGGGAGGCTTTGGAGCAGCTTAAATGTGGATAATTCTGCAGTGAATGTGAATCCTGACAGAAATGATCCACATCAAAGCCTGTAATGTCTGGGGGGAAAAAAAGGCAATAGTAAATAAAAACTTCTGCTAAAACGAGAAACTTGACGTTAAGGCTAAGATGGATTGTTTCCATCCTGGATCCGCTGGGGAGCAGGGAGCTGAAACTGGGTTTGTAAGAGAAAGCATACCTCAATATTAACATCCAGCCGCTCTAAAAGAAAAGGCACTGCCTGTAGAAGTGTGAAAGCATTTTAGCTGGCTCGAGGTTCCTCAGGGAACTTAGGTTTTTTCCTTTGTGTATAATTTCACAATAGGATTTGACATAAGTGCCCTTTTCGATTGAGTCCCTGGAAGCGTGTGTTTGTTTTGGTTTTTTTTCCACTTGGTTTGGTTTCCCTCATCTGTTGATTTTGTTCGTGGGTTTTTTTGGTGGTTTTTTTTCGTTTGTTTGGGGTTTGTTTTTTTTTGGGGGGTAACCAGAATGCTTAGGCTTCTCTGAAAGCCCACTATTACTGTAATCTTAATAGTATTTTAATGTTTATCACTTCAACAGAGATCTCTTCTGCGTTTCAGAAACCAGTCTGACCAGATTTCTCAACTTTTGTGCTCTGCAAGTACTCCAGTTTGCTCTAACTGTCTATGCTAATGTTGTAAAGATGTGTGTTATGGTTCCAGTGTTCTAAAAAATTAAATATTAATTGCTTCACTGCCAAGAAAATAGATCCTACAAGCTCTTGCTTTAAAAATGCAGTATAGGCTCTACTGAACTTCTCAAAAGCTTTTTAGAGCGTCACACGATATACACACCTTGCAGTACTGTGCTCTGAAAGAGCTCTTTTTTGGTGGTAGTGGAGAAAAAGCATTGCTGCCTGGGTTAAAAAAGGTCTCAATTTGTTTAATTTTGTGACATTTGCTGCTTATAACACATCTCATGTTTGAAGGTCAGAATGCGACAGAATTTCATGCCCTGTGCATCATCGCTTGCGTTTCAGAACTTCTGGCTTTAATGAAAAAGCTCTTTCTACAGCTCTCAGAATATGCACGTCTCGTAATGACAGGAAACTAATAATTTCTTTTTTTTTTTCAAATAGTCAGTAATGTTCTCCAACTCATAGCCATTCTACCGTGGTGTCTCTCCCTCCTTCCTACATGAAGGTTTCTGTATCTGTGTGGTGGCCAGGATCAATACGTTGAACAACCTCTCCAGAAATCCCCTCTTTGGTCAGCAGCGCCAGCTTATCCCACCTTGCAAGGTCAGTGGAAATACCATGCTAGCTCTTCTGCCTAAAAATTAACATAATGTAGGGTCAGTCTGTGGGAATATCAGTTTACAGATGGTTATCTGGACTTAACGACTCAGTCTTAGCTTCTTCAGAAAAGCACATGGAATAGATTGCATTTGATATGATTTCGCTACCTTAGAATCATGGAATCATAGAATGCTTTGGGTTGGAAGGAACCTTTAAAGGTCATCTAGTCCAAACCCCCCTGCACTAACCAGGGACATCTCCAACTAGATCAGGTTGCCCAGAGCCCCATCCAACCCGACAGGTTGAATGTTTCCAGGGATGGGGCATCTGCCACCTCTCTGGGCAACCCGTGCCAGTGTTTCACCACCCTCACTGGAAAAAAAGTCTTCATGCTATCTAGTCTAAATCTCCCCTCTTTTAGTTCAAAACTATTACCCCTTTGTCCTGTCACAACAGGCCCTGCTAAAAAGACTGTCCCCATCTTTCCTGTAGCCCCCCTTAAGCACTGGAAGGCTGCAGTAAGGTCTCCCCAGAGCTTTCTCTTCTCCAGGCTGAACAACCCCAACTCTCTCAGCCTGTCCTTGTAGCAGACGTGCTCCCTCTCCCTCATTGTTTTTGCTTCTCTCCTCCAAACCTTCTCCAACAGGTCTGTTTCCTTCTTGTGCTGAGGACTCCAGAGCTGGACACAGGACTCCACATGAGGTCTCACCAGAGTGGAGTGGAGCAGCAGGATCATCTCCCTCCTCCTGCCTGACACACCTACTTTGATGCAGCCCAGGACACGGTTGGCTTTCTCCGTTGCCAGTGCACGTTACATCCCCCAGCCTGGGTTGATACCGAGGACTGACCCGAGGCAGGTGCAGGACCTGCATGAGGTTCACAGGGGCCCACTTCCCCAGCTTCTTCAAGCTTATCCAAGAAGCTTAACCTTCCTGAAAGGCAGTTGATACTTTGAAGGGGCAAACTTCCTTGAAGCCATAATTTAATACATCGTGGCTTGGCTTCGCGAACAAAGATCTGGGAAGGGCTTTTCCCACGCTCACTGCAAGCGATGAGTGCACCCTTCGGGGCTGCGCGGTGGGTTTTTTAGGTGAGGCACCAGCGTGCGCGGAACTGGCTCCATCCTTTACACCTGAGGTTCATCTGCCAGGGCCTGGCGAGCTTGGACGGTGACAGCAAAGTCCTCAGGTCATAGGTTTGGTTAGAGTGTCCTTCTCTGAGATGGAGCCTTACAAGGCTAAACGAGCTCCATCTGCCCGGGTTTGGAGTCAGAGTTGTCCTTCTCCTAGGATGGTGCCTGAAGGCTAGTGAGCCCATCCTGCCCGTGGACACACTTTGTCTGACCCTTCAGTTGAGACCTGTCTGGCCTGGGAGACCCCACCGGAGGCACATGCCACCACCAGCACAGCTCTCAACCTCACAAGGGCCCGCAAGCTCCTTCCCCACGGCAAGGGGGTGCCCGTGAAAGAGTCGCTGCTCTACCTCCGGACATCACAGACCCGGGCACGGGGCGGCCGGGGCTGCCAAGAACGGGAGTCCTGGAGGGGAATTTAATGCAGTACAATATATCATAGTCAAATAAGGCAAAAACTCTTCAGATGAGTACTCCCTGAAAATAATTTTTCTATCCACAGGGCATTTCTCTCCAAGAAATCAGGCTTAATATTTCTATCTATTTTTACAAAGCCTTTTCGAGATGTCGTTCGGGTCCTGATGTACAGCTGTTACCAACTGCTGTGGCTGTGATTTCACTGAACACTACATCCAGCATTCAGGCTGCCGCTGCCATGGCCATCTGACTCCAAGCACCAGCCTGGCACAAACACGTCCGGTCGAGTTCCATTCCTTTCAAGGTGCTCTGTATGGTTAATTTTATGCCATCAGACTTTATGCAGCTTCCGTTTACGTGGCTGTGTTTCCAGATGATTTCAGGCCACCATGGAAGGGACAACTGATAGGCACCAAGTGCTGCAGAAAGCCTGCTGTCAGGTTTGCAGCTGGAGGCTGTGCAGGTGGGTGTCCGGGCTAGGCACATCGCCCCTGATCCTCTGCAGCCATCCCTGGCTTCCAAACCAGACAAATTGCCCAAGTTAACTGTTTGGCAGGGAGTGTGATGTTGTACTTGGAGTTACAGTGCCACAGCCTAAACAGCTGCAAAACATAAACCTGTTTTTAAAAGCCTTTCTTGTGTGGGAGCAGAGGAGACCGCACTGGTGATGTGGGTTTGGAGTAGTACGTTTTTTTGTCTTGCATGATGGCAGGGTAGGGAATGGTGCGCCCGGTATTTGACAACAGTTTTCTGGGTGAAACAGTTGGTTTCTTAAGCAACAACCCCCTGTTCTTTGCCACTGGCTAACTGACAGCTGACAGGGATTATGTGGGGAGCAGAGAGGATGTAATGGGCAGTTACTGGGTAAAAGGAACTATACGGGAGGAGGAAGGCCTTCTTTAGGAACAGCATGTGGTTGTTCCTCCGTGGGGCTCAGCCATTCTGACCACAGTCTGGCCCCTTGTTTTCCCCTTCATTCTCAGCAAGTCAAACTCCACGCTGCACATCTGCTCTCAATAATGCTCCTGCTGGGAAGAGTCTGGTTTATTCACCTCAAGTTCAGAAATTCCACTGAACTGTCCTAAACACCTCTGGGTTTAAACGATGATCCACTCGCTCCTGCTTCTCACCAGGCTTCCCAGGCCTGCTGGCTTGGAAGTGTCACTCAGCCAAACGCATTGGGGATGTTCGCCCATCTTTGAGTACTTTCTTCCTCTGTTCCCACCTTCACCAAGTCTTTGCAGTATCTTCCCCAGCACAGGAGCCACTGCCTTTTCTCCATCTGCTGCAAGCTCACCCTCTAACAACCAGTCCGTATTTAACCCTGAGTCTGACTGTCCGGAAGAGCTGTACCTTTCCAGGACCAGGGACAAAAGGTGTCAGAGATTGGCGGTAGTGAGGGGAGGGTGCCCTAAAGCATGTGGCAAGACTGCAACAGACCTAACGTTAGATGTAGAGATGCAGTAGAAGTATCTTTGCCACTTGCTTCGGTGCGCTCTTTTTACCCAGAAGATACGAGGATACATCTCATTGTACCAAGTCACCGTTCACTCAAGCCCAACTCTCCAACCTTCGCTGTTTGCACCAGCACAACTATACTGGGGGGGGGGGAAAAAGAAAACAGCCTAGATAAACATATGTGTCCTTTCCACTTTGCCTCCAGTAATTGTTCAGTCAACAGAAACATTGTTCCACCAGCCTGAAATAATCCCTAAGAACCAGTGAGGTGTATGAGCATTTTCCCAGGCACAGTCTCTGCACACTTAGCCGCAGTTGTTCAGGCTTTCCCAGACCCTCGGCTCCCGGTGATGCTGTGGCTGTCAGGGCTGGGAAAGCCGCAGAGGGCAGGACACCCATGTCCCAGCTGGACAAGACCCCCGGGGGGGTATTTTGCCTTTCTGTCCCCAGGGCAAGTTGCTGCGGGGTTGCAGCACAGTTTCAAGAGAGGTTTCACTGATGCACCCGCTCCAGTATAATACTGGCTAATGCCCAGATTTAAGCGAGGTCTAACATTTCTTTTAAACATGGAAAATTCAATCCTCTGTGCAGAGAAAATGACTGTTCTACAGTCGTGTCGCACATCCCCATCTCAACCCCACAGATTTCTTTCCACCCCAGTGCTTCTCATTCCCTGCTGCCAAGTCTCTCCTCCCAGTACTTCCGCTTCTTTCCTGCGTCGGTGCCCCACCCCCCCCCCCCTTTTTTTTCCTGTATGGGAATCTATAAGGAAAAAAGCCCCAACTGACAGGTCTCGGTAACAGCTGCCGCTGCACTGATTGACCTAGATGGGCAGTTCAGTCTCAAACCCCGGTTATGAACGACTCCCTTTTCACTCCTTTCTTTCACCCTTTGCAGCTCATCTTGGACTAACAAAACTATCCCTACAAGGTAAAGGAACCGGAAAAACCGCATCCAACCCAGCCCTGCAGGGTGATCCCTGCCCCCAGCCTTTTGTCTGGGGGCCCAGCAGGACCCGGATTGTTTCTTACTGGGGGAGATGCCGTACCCAGTACAATCGGTTTCCTCTCCCATTCTGGGGCCCTGAGGCACTACTGCAGGATAGGAAAATCATGCCAGTTCTGTTAACTCTCCCCTTGCCAGCCAGCCAGCCCGCTGGGAGACCTCCTCCGGGAAAGATGCAGTTGTCATCTCAACTCGGTGGGCTTCAGTAGCCTGACAGGTTGCTGGAGAAAAATAAGCTGGAAAAGCTCATTGAAGAAAAATAGTGAAAAAAAAGCAAAATCAAGCTCTGTTTCATTCTAGTGAAAGACATTTCTTCTCCCTGCAGTTCTTACCTAGCTCATAAAACCAGACTGCTATGGATAGAGGAAGCTCCTGCAACGTCCCAGTCTTGAGTGGAAATGCAGACTAGTTCGTGGAGATTTTATTTGTTAAGAGCTATGAGATCTTAAGATTCATCTTCTATAGATTTTTGTGACCACTGTAATACAGCACAGACTACAGTTCCACCTCTTGAAATGCAAATAAAGTGTTTAATAAGTAGCTTTTCATTTATTTTGGATGTTCAGTAAAAATGGCATATTTGACCAAAACGTTGATTATGCTTTTTGTCCTGATTTCAGTGGGTAACCAGGCCACTTGCTGAGATGAAATAATATGGATTAAATCATCAAAATCTTAACATTAATGTTGCATGCACAAACTTTCCTGGAAGACAGGTAGTGATGCTACCTGCCCTTGTCTGGCACTTTGAAAAATAAACACTTTTTTAGCAGCCTTGTCTGCAAAGGGTAAAGGTGTCTGAATGCAGTAATGGCAACTTCTTATTCAAATTACAAGTCTAACAGAAATGCTGAATAAAGGGGTGCCAACTACTGTAACTTTATTATTAAGTTTGGTCTATGTTTAATTTTTCTGCCAAGAACGTATATTGGGACAGGCATGCAAAAAACCCCTGCTCTTCTCTCCTTCCACCGACGCCAGCAATGGCTCTAGTGCAATTACAGGTATGCTGTTTGCAGAAGTTCCGTAAACTGTACTGGGAAAAGCGCTTTTCAGCTAGCATTACCTGCCGGTACTAGCAGGCCGTGCCAGGGACTCGTCCTCCCACGGGGTGTCACACTGCCTGGAAGGAGAGCTCTGTCCAGCCCAGTACCCTGGACTCTGACAGACACCATTAACAGCTTCTGCTTTTGGAATTCAAGATCTAGGGATTTTTGAGTCAGAAGCCACATAATGGCTCAGTCACTGATGAGTTTACTTTCGCAGAAATTGCCTAATCTTTCCATCTCGTCTTTGGGTTTGGGCTTTACAGTATCCTGGAGTGAGGAGTTTCATAAACCAGAGGGCTTGCATTTTGAGGTGCATGTAGTTCTGAGCTAGCAAGATTGGGGAAATGTGTGGTTAGGCTGTACATGAGGGAGGAGAAGAAAAGACCAGCAAGGATGGTCTAATCCAGCAGCTGAATGCGCTGCTGACTTGTGAAGTGTCCTCACAAGTCACGTGCAGACTGGGGCGTGCAGCTTCTTTAGCGTACTGCAGCTACGGTGCACCAAAACACCCTCCAGTATGTTGACTGGCTTCACCAGAGCATCCTACACTGTTTTTCAAAGGTCTCCGTTGCTGACTGTTCCCTGCCCTTGCTTCATTCCAGGGCACGAAAATTTCCTGTAGCTCAGCTGTCTTCCTGGGCCTCTTCTGACATGCTGTCCAAAGGTCATCAAATACAATCTTCCCTCTCCCACAGCTTCTCAGCTTGGAGGTCTGCCAAGGCTAAGTGGTAGCACTCGTTGCTCCACGAGGCCTCTCAGGTGCTTGAGCAAACAAGGACTGGAGAGCAACAGATGCCTTGGTGGCACATTCAGGCTAGAAACACTCACCAGTTCCTGCCTGGGATTCCTTGTTCTCCCCTGCTCTTCTCAGGTTGAACGCTGTTGGAGATCACTGTGTTTCCCTCTGAGCTGCTGCACCAAGTTTTGTTTCTCAACTACGCCCAAAGCAGCTTTGCAATGTAAAAGCCAGAGTTTGCCCAAACCCTAACTGATCTTCAGCAGCTGCACCAGCTGAGCCGCAGTGAATGTATTAGTACCTTGGGCAAAGCTGCATTACTTGATTCAAGCATGGTCTACCTCTCCTCACCACTTCTGTTTGCGCTCTTTCAGCTCTTAACACATTCACTCAGTTACAGCCTGATCCCCAGCTCCTTGTTAAAAAGGAAGAAAATCCTTCCCACCTGTTATGAAGAAGAGCATGTGGAATGAACCAGCCAAGCTTGCCAAGAGAGAATCGCACTGCTCCGAGACCCAGGGGGCCTGGCTGGTCTTCCAACAGTCAGGATGAGGACACAGGATTTGCCTACACAGGCACAAAAAGCACTTCACTGCTGACAGTAGGTGTCAGCAGCAGATGACAATTTGGGCTGAAGAGGATCCCCTTGACTCGGAAGCAAAGACAGGAACAACTTTCTGAGCTGTTTCAGCCTACGTTGAGCTTGATTTTTACCTCAGCTTCTGACACAGAACAGTTTGTTTCTGTCTGTGCTGCAACCACGTGAATTTCTGTGCTGATCTAACTTCACTTGCTACTGCTACCAATTCTTTCCAAGCTGTGTATCGAGCTACAAAGGGTCCGTAACAGGTCTGACTTTACTGAACACCAAACCTGTTCCAGGTTTAAGTCTCCCACTCTTGCTGGAGTGGTGCAGAAAGCACTGGTGGTATTATACAAATCCACAGCAATTAAATATTCCTCCTCCTCCCGGAAAAAGAATGTTGATACAGTAGCCGCAGCAAGAAGGTCAGCTCCGCAAAGTTGTTCCACCTCAACAGTTTATCTGCATTCATTACGCTTTTCTTTTTCTCTGAAGCATAATTGATTTCTGTCTATGGAAACAGATGTGATGCATTTACAGCTGCTGAATGACATGAAAATGACTGCAGGAGTTGACTGGGAGATGAATAACTCCCATTACTCATCAGCAGCAAAAGTTATTTTGGACTGCTGCCTCAGTAAATACATTCCTACATGCAGATTACGAGGGCACAGGAGACCTGTAGAAGATGGCTAGCAGGGGCCATAATCTCAGGGGTACGATCTCAAGGCCAAGTCTCAGGCGATCCTGTACGATGACATCCAAATACAGTTGTAGAGCAAATGCTACACAGGAGTCCCAGTGCCAGGGAAGTCAAGACAAATCCCATAGCAAAAACTCCCTGTGCAGTAACTCAGTGAACCTGGTCTTTAAGCAGACAGTGATTTGTCTCCACCAAACATCACAGTGGGTAGTCTGAAGACTGGTCTAAGGCTCAGATGGTCCTCAGAGGAAGAGGACCAATTTTTGCCGATAATTGCCCTTAGGACTTCTTTAGAAATACAGGACGAAGCTTTCAAGCCCAGCAGAATAATCCTGATATAACTGCTATTAGAGGTGCCTAGTATTTCCTGCTGTTGTGTGAGAAGAGCAAGCAGAAGGGGCAAACCAGGGCGAAGGCTCCACCTAAAAGCCTGGCTTTGGCTAATGCAGGTGTAAACTTGCTAGTCTTTATCACACTTGCTTGCTGCTCTTTCCATTTCTGGCCTTCTCAGTTTGTTCCCAGGCACACTGCGGTGGGAAAGAAACACGGGTGCAGAGTCAAGTCCCCTTTCTTGTGCTTGGCACTAGCATTATGGCATTTTCAGATGCATCTGGTATCTTTGAACATACATCTCCCCGGAGGATTTGCAATGACATGCCTGTGGAGTGGCTGAGCTAGCACATCCTAGGCCAGCTTCCTGCTTATACAAGTCTTAATCATTCCTACGGTAGGCTAGAGCAAACATTTTCAGGTCTTCTCCAAGCTGCTAGTTCAGCAGTCCTTAATCCGCTCCAGCTGCCAATACTGTGTGCCCTTGACAAGATACTTCTCTGACAGAAGGCTGAAGAAAGTTCTTCTCTGCCCACAGAAGTCAATTCACAGCCTGACAGTTCCCTCCCTGGACTTCATCTCAATCCACTGCAGCCCTTCCCAGCTCAACGTACTTTTTGCAAGTGCTTATCACTTACTGAAGAAACACTGACACTCAGCAGGAC
>NW_010392468.1:8762-12394 GCF_000710305.1 Buceros rhinoceros silvestris | reverse complement strand
AACAGAGGGAACTGTAAGACAAGACAGTGGGAGATAAGAAATACAAGGCACATGAAGGGAGACTGCTGATTATTTTCATTAGCACTGGCAAAGCACAGCTGCAACAGAAACAGAGATGTCAAAGTGAAAACTACTGTAGCCAGAGGAGATACTGGGAAAGGGAGAGAACTGGCTGCAGAGGGAGGCTTCAGGAAAATACGGCGAGGGAGACGGAGCCTCTCCCATGCAGCACTTCACCTTGTGTGGCCTCAGTAGGTACCTGTACCAACAGACACCACACTATTGTCTCACTGAATCTCCATGAGACTTTTTTTAACTTCTGTGGTTTTACTCATACCGTAGTGCGGAGGCAGCTGGGCTATTTCTGTACCAGAATCACTGGTTGATAGCAACTCTGAAAATATTAAGAACTAACACTAATTTGCTTTACTAAGGAGGGAAAAATACAACTCTTGTAATTGGTGCTACGTGGACAACAGCCTGTGTACACACACTCGGCTTTCAGACGGCTGCGCAGGCAGGCATTGCTTGCTCCTTTATTCCAGCACTTTCTCTGCGCAACAACTCCTGGCGCGAGAAGTCGTGCCGCTTGGCTAAACTTCTCTTTTGGAACTTAGCGATGTAAAGCGATGATCACAGCAGCTTTTTATTTTTTAAAAAACCAACAACATACCATCTTGCCTTGTTGATAAGTCTAACGCAGACCTTGCCCTCAGAGAAAAGAGCAAGCTGCATAGCACGGCAGTGCGCAGAACTAGCCCAGATGTGCCCTGGGAGTTGAGTCACAAGACAGAGCGGCATAGAGGAAGCTTATCTCTGTACATACTTCTTGTTCTTCCATCACATGCTTCAGGGGAAGTCAGCTGTAAAACCAGGGGTTTCATTCCTGTAATGAACTTTAGCTTTGTGTGAGAATGTAAGCCTTGTCAGAGCATGAGCAGAACTGGTTCCAGGTGCCAAGTAGAACTGCAATTATCCTACAACAGCATTTAAGTTTAAGCATTTACATATGCCTTGCAACTATGAAGTTGCTGCCAAAACCCTGTCCAGGAACAGAGGGAAGACTGGGGCCTTCCAGATCAGATGTTCAGGAAAGAAGCACAAGGTCTCTCGCAAGTATCAGCTTTGAGCTGCCTTCCACGAGTTTTCATTCTGGAATTGCACCAACATTCTTATTCTTTGATCAAGGGAACTTAGACATCAGAGTTTGCAGGCCTCCATTCAACCATTCTCAGCATAAGAAGCAGATCCGTCAGCTGCTGTCCCAAGGTAGGGTTCTGCTACATCCACAACCAGGAATAGCAGCAGTGATCGTAACTTCTTTTCAAAAGTTCAGCTAATCACTTCGTAAAACCACAATCTCGCCAATATGATGGAGCTTTTCTGCAGACACAGAACTTGAAACCTTGATTTACAGGAAATCCTTAATTTCCTTACACAGTTCAGTATTTTGTTACTTACAATCCAATCAAAATAACTCTATTCCCAGTATTCTTTCATTGTGTCAAACACAGTTTACCAACCCTGCAGTGGGGGTAAAGGATGCTATCACACCACCTGGGAAGTGGATGATGAGACATAACCAGGCCCGAAAAACAGACAGTGTCATTCCTGCAGGCCTCAGGATAGTGCTTTAAAGACAAAAAACCCCTCCTTATTCACTTATTACTTTATCAATGGGAAGGGCAAAAGTATCCTAGAAACAGACTCAAACTATGGTAATTCATCAGGATTATGCACCAAATCACATTTCATGCAGAAACCATAAATACAAATGAAAACACTGTCTAAAACATTTTATAAACACATCGTAATATGAGAGCAAGCTTCAGCTTTAAACTACCCAGTTAGCAGAAATCTAGTTTCATTGTTGTGTCTTTAGTTGGCAAAGAGTATTGACTGTGACAAGTTTCAACCTGAATATACTTAAAAAGAAGTAGAAACTCCACACTAAAAATGTTAGTTTCCTGTATTTGGTCAAAAAGGTAAAGATTTATCATATACTTTTCCTCATGAAAGGTAAAACTTTCTAATGGACCAAGAGCAAGGTCTTTGCCATTTCACCTTCTAGGTTGATGAAGCAGGCTGTTAATGAAGGTATTTTCCCCCAATCCTCAAACTGTTCTGAGCAGCAAACCACAGTACAAGGTCTTCTTCACCTTTTCATAGCATCTGTTGACTTCTTAAAGATTTTAATGTTGTTTTGTTTTCTTGGTTAAGCCGAACATCGAACTCGGACATTATCATCTGTGACAATTACTCATGAATGGACATAGTTGCTTTTTGATGAGTAAACACTGAAGTCAGTTTCCTAGACAAACCATACCTGCTAAATTTCCTTGTGGAGACACAGCTTGTATCATCAAAACGTGCTTTCCTTCTGCTGTAACAATTTACACCAATTCCCCAACACAGTATTTTCAGAAGAATGGAATCTATGCTTCTCGGACTGCTGCCAGCATAGAAAAGTTGTGTGGGCACACGCACGCATTTCTAGGCTGTATTAGGGTGGCACCTGGAGAAGCCCTGGTGGTCAAGCAGACCATTTTTTATTCTTCACCTCTCCTCTCTGCCTCTAATCCTAAGAAATTTCTGAGTTTTTTTTCAGCAATGCCTCTCCCAGAGCACAATCAATTACACAAGAACTGTAGGACAGTTCTCAGAGCCTCAGAGTATCATCACAGAACAAAGCAAAGCCTCTCTGCTTCCCACTCTTTGACAGCACTTTATTTTTAAAAAGTATATTTGGGAAAGGTTACATCCCATTAGATATTTAATTTCCTTTCTTTGCTTAGTCTCAAGGCCTGCTACGTTCCAGAGTTACTACCAGCTTTGGATTCAGAATGCTCCTTCCGCTTTCACAATGAGCACCTTTGGTTTACCGTATCCTGGACAGGCCATTTAGCAGCACAGACCACTCACATCAGAAGTTTTCACAGCATTGCTAACATCCACTGTAAAAAGAAAAGTCTTGAATCTCAGTGTGGGCAAAGTGTCTGTAGCTACATGAATTGAAATGATTTCACTCTCTCAGAAAAAGGCTCAAATTACAAGAAGGACCATCTTGTCTCCTTTCAGGTTATTTATTTTATAGACAAAATTCCCCAGGTTTGCACAGCCACTTGGATAAACCCCAAAACACAGAGTGTCCTCCAACCTGCAAATTTTGGCTCCAACAGTCACATAGCACAGATGCAGACACTAATGTGTTAGTCTCTCTCTCTCTGCTTCTGCTCTTTTCCACTAAGGAAACACTCAATACTAATCTGAGTAATTGACTGCACTTAGAGTAATGTTCACATGAATTTCACAAAGACAAACAAAAGTAGCTTCACAGAGCAGCACCCCTTAGGTATTGGGTGGTTACACCCTAGGCCTTTCAGATGCTTTCAAATTTCAACAACTGAACAATTCTGGATTAAATAAAATCAAGTCCAGAACATGAGTAAGATACTTGCTTTGAAAATCTGGTAAGGCTACCATTGCCATAATCCCTCAAGTACAGACAGATATACAGGCACTGTAACATCATTCGTAACTTGGATGAGTTTATTTTGTGTCTTGGGAGAAGCCACTGTTTTGAAAAAGTGGATGTTCCAGCACTTGTGACAACCTAAACAAGAGTGGGAGGA
>NW_010392468.1:5305-8665 GCF_000710305.1 Buceros rhinoceros silvestris | reverse complement strand
AAGAGAGGAACTCTTTGCCACCATTCTCATTCTTTGCCACCTCTCTGCTTCTGAAGCCTAATATTACTAAAAAAAAAATCAGTAGTACACAGTAAGACTTAGTTCAAGCACATAGATGCAACAGCATCAAGGGTTTCATCTCCGTTTGGTGCCTCCAAAGCCTGCAAAAGAGAAAAAAAAATGTCAGCTCCACCACAGCTTTTCCACTGGGCTCTCCAGTTCTAAAAAGGCTAAAGGTGGTAAGTGAGATGAGCTAAACACATTCACCTGAAGTAGAAGAGCCAGCAGCTGCAGGCTAACTGGCCTGAAAAAACATTCCGTTCTTGCAGATTAGACAACACACTTTCTACAAAGAAATCATGTTTTATACAAACATATAAACATGTTTGCTGGAGAAGGGCAGGTGTAGTGCACACCAATGGGGGAAGCCTTAAACTGATGTGCCTTACAGGTGAAGACAAATCCAGTACTGGTGGTACTATGCCCACCGTAGGCCTGTTTCATCCGCCATAAATGTTGCCCAGCTTCCATAGGAAACAGAAATAAGGGACATTGCTACTTGCCCATCTGTACAAATCGGTAAAATAAGTGAAGAATGCTTGCTGAAACTCAACTGACATCTGTGTATTTTTGATAAGTCAAAGCCTCTCGAGCTTCAGGAGATTATGAGTCTTTTGCCTTACCAGAAGCAGTTCTTGTTCCCGAACTGCTGCCTTGTGTAGAATTGCTTGACTGCCCATTCATTGGAGGTGCAGCTGTGGCATCTGTCCATGTACTGTAATACGGGGAATGGGGCCGTGCTCTGATGAGAAACAGAGTAGAAGGAAGGCTTCATCAGTGACATGATAAAAAAAATAAGTTACCATCCCAAACCAGGAGACTACATCTGAGGAAAAACTGTAAGCTGGCAGTTGTTTCAAAGGTCCAAGTCTCCCTATGTAATGTAATTAACATGTTGAGGGCAAGGATATCCAGTGTTGTCACAATAACATCTGCAGACTTTCAAAAGGAAATTAAAGCTCGTTCTTCAGGGTAAGGAATCCTAACAATTGCAAATGATGAATTTTTTTTAAATTCTGACCCTACATTCTGTCAGACAAGAAAGCAGGTTTGACATCTGAAGCTTAAATGTACTTCAGCGACATCTATGTCTCAGCCATGTAAGACAGAAGAAAACATCCCTCTGTTCTGTAAACGATTTTGAAAAGGTTGTATCAGTAAGACTAATGTATCACGACCTTTGACTCACAGATTTAAACTACTTGCTTCTGTGGTTATGGAATTTCCTGCTGTTGAAATTTACAGATAGCTATCTCACACTTTCTGGCACCAGCATTTCCAGGCACATCATTTCAAACAACTGAAAAAAATAAAATACTGCACCAAAGACTGTTCTAAAAGAAAAGCAGCCCAAGTTAGGAAGCTGGTTCATGAATTTGGACTTAAATATTCAGTTAAGCCTCTACACTCGAACAGCAAGAGGTGGCTACTGAAGTGTGTATGGAAATCAAGGAACCAACCGGTATGTAGATAATACATCAAATACAACGTGTAGACACAAGGATCATGTATTTAACACATATCAAATCAATAAAACCTTTAATGCATTATACCTGTCAAGAATTTTTGGCAGGGCTGTGTAATAAAACAAGATCACAGAATCATTCTGGTTGGAAAAGACCTTTAAGATAATCGAATCCAAGATACGACCTTTCAGCCTCTGAAGCTCCACTCAAGTGAATTTACAGACAATTTCTACTGTTAGTGGCATCACCATCCTAGTTTCATATTATTTGGCTCTATGAAATCAATACTGCACACTGGACACTTTAGAAATTCTCTTACATCCCAAGTTTTCACTTCCTTAATAAACAGGCAATCCTGATACGCCTCCTGTCATTACCAAAAAACCTTTACAATGAAAGAAGATGCTTTAACACTCCTGTTCACATGATCTTACTCCCAAACTTTCAACATAAAAAAGTATGTGGTTATATTTAATCTGTTACATTACTGCATGACTTCAGGATTAGAGTTGATGCACATGCAGTGATTTGATAAACAGAGGAAACTCCTTGGGCTCTAAAGATTCCGTGCAGGAGCCACATATTCTTCTCTAGTGAAGCCTATAACAGCAGCAGTGGCTCCCGTAAACTGTTAATCTAGATATGATGCATTTTACCTGTTTAAAAGCATTTAGCAAATACGACCAGCAGATGTTTACTGCAGCACTGAAACTGCTTTGGAATAATGTTGGTTTTCCACAGTACAGTTTACACGACCTATAAGTCCTTTGGAAAACCACACCTCTCAGTGTTCCGTACATGGGCCACTGGGAGACTGTAGATTAAAGGCTATTTAATCCGACAATGCTGACTATCACAAAAGAGCAGCTGCCAACCAGACTGACTTTAGGAGAGATGACACTGACACAGGAGACCTATATACAGATGGTTTTATGCTTATTATCATCTGTGTTTTAAGGCAGTCTGCAGATGGATTTTTTTTTAAATGCTCATTTTACATTTGCAGGCCATCATGTCAGGTCAGAGTAACCAGATAAAGCAGCATGAGGGACTTCAGTCCTCCCAGGTCTTCTTTCCCAGAAACACGTTTAAAAAGTCTCTGCTGCTGGAGCTATAGATTGCTCCTCAAAACTGTCCTGGAGGCAGGATTTTATAGCTTGAATGATACAGGCCTGAAAGTTTAGAAACAACATAAACATCATACGTGGCATATCCTCTAGAAGCTTAAATACTTAAAACCTGATAGCACACACATTTTACCTGTGACTGCCAGCCAAGTAGCCGAGCAAGCCTCCTGCTCCTAATCCAGTCCAAAATCCTGGTCCTGAATAGGTTCCATGACTGGAACGAGTCCCAAAGCTGTTGTCGCCTTAAACAAAATGAAAATGGAAAACGTATCAGTTAGTGGCACCTAATCCTCAGCCAGCTGTTGCAACAAGACTCTCTCCTGTTAAAGATAACGGAAAATAAGACAATAAACTTTTCCCGATTTCAGTAGATTCTTGGTCGAGATTAACTTGAAAGGCCTCACAGTTCAGAAAGCAGTAAAAAACCATAAGTGAACACTAACACAAAGAGTTTTACATTAAAAATTGGCTTCCACTCAATCCCACAGCCATAACATCTGCAAAATATGGCAAAGTGTCCCTGCCTGCAGATTTATAAACAGACAAGTTAGACTATAAATAGAAAAGGAAATGAAGAAAGAATATTCTGCACAAGGTCACACAGCAGGCCAGAAGCAGACACAGACACAGGAAGAGAAACCAAGTATGTAAGACCAAACAGTGAACTAACCACTAGGATACACAGCTTCTAATCTCACTCGGAAGAG
>NW_010392468.1:0-5249 GCF_000710305.1 Buceros rhinoceros silvestris | reverse complement strand
TTTCAAACCCCACTCGGAAGAGCTGCTCATTTTAAGTAGCCACGGCTCAGCCTAACAGCTGCCATTGTTTCTGGCAATCCTAGTCTGGTATGTGTTATCAGAAGCCAGGCTAACTGCAATCACACTGCAAAGCTTTTATTATGCATGAGTCACCAAGCTTGACAAACACCTTGGTGAACTGCAAGCATATCAAGAGCTGTTCAAGGTGGTGGGGGAGAAGAGTCACACGTGACCTGCATAACATGAGGCTGTGACTCAGAACCAAATGTCTCCCGTTTAGAAATGAAAAGAGAAAATGCAAAACCAAAGTAGAATCATTTTCTGGTCTAGAGAAAAACACCGATGCAAGAATAAGCTCAATGACAGGTTTAACACGTAGGAAAGCTTAAAAGGCAAGAAGATAACATTAGGATCTCCCTGAAATATGCCCACCTAAACAAGTGGACCGGAGACTTTGAATGTAAAAGTTATACGGGGTCTGATTTGTCTTCAAACTGGTGGCAATTGTTTGAAGTCATGGAAGGTAGAAAAAACAATTAAAAAAATCAGTTTAAGTCTACATTGGATTTGATGCTGAATTTCATTCTGAATGCATTGTGAGAAAGAAACTCTCACTGGGATGTTATACCCATTAAACTACACTAATTTGGAACCAAAACCAGTACTTAAATTACTGTAAAAATGATGTTAACCAGGGAGATGAACCAACGTATTTCTTCAAAAGCACTGTGGCTGAAGGTTGATTCAGGAAACTGAGTCATTTTTCGTCGAAATATCTAGAGTAAGCAATAAGAATCATGTTGAATCACTAACAGAAAAAAGTAGAATTTAATTAAGATAGGCTAGCTAAACAAGTTTCACAGGACACATTATGCATCTTCAGGGATTTAAAGTGAGGCAAATTAAACATTAACAGCAGTAAGCGAGCAACATTGCTCTTCATGACCATCCAGATATTCAGGGAACACATGAATGTACACATGCAGAGATGTGCTTCTGCTCCGCTGCGAAAACTTAAGGCAGACACTAAATGCATGAAGTAGCATAACATGCAATATTTTTAAGCCAGCTCCACGTTCAAGAGGTTTTCCCCACTCTGTTTGAAATAAGGAGGAATCATTGACACTTGTTATTAAAAATGCCATAAATTAAGCCTTATACGGCTCCCAGTGTGCATTTCAAGTGTCTCCATATCAGTAATTGTCAAGAAAACATGTTTTCAAGGCCCTATCCTTGCTAGATTTCAGACTCCTGCAATAAAAAACACATTAGTGCAATTAACTGATAAGGAACAGGACAGAAAGAAGAAGTTCTTCACTCTGCTTTGCCTGAGCCCAGCGTGAAGAGCCCTGGTCTTGGTAACTACCACAGTAATGCCAGTGGCGAATGGCACGCCCACACAAGTCACAGGTGCACACACAGCATAGACAGATGGACTGAAGTCCGAAATAACTACATGGAAACCACTTTCCAAAGCCACTAGTAATATGGAAGAGGAATCCCTTTAATTTTCTGCTGCAGGTACATCTTAAAGTTTCTGCGGCACATGCCCTGCACAAGAGTATCCAAAAGAGTTATGCTGGCACCCTCTGTTGGCCGAGTGGCTTGGGCAAACCTTGAAGAAACCATTAACACCTATTATAAAAATATAGGCTTTTGACCACGTAAACTTAATCCTTGCTATTTCATAGAACTTCTTCTCTACCTCACAAAAAAAAGGGGATTATGCAACTTGAGTATTGAATCTAATTTGAGTTCCAGTGCTGTGAGCATATCTCACATTTGCTTACAAGGCTAAATGAATTGGCCAGATGAATAATCTTTATTTCCTTTAAACACTATGACCATTTAAGGCAGACCATTTATTAAGTGACAGAAGTCACCTGCATTCTGGGAAAAAAATGCCTCTTTTCCTGGCAGCAGCCTTGTCACAGTTTATACAATTTTCAAATTCAGACAAAAGGCACCACATGAGATTCAGGCACTGCGCCTCTCATGGTAGTTCACAGACACTGTTCTCTGCTCTGGAAACCAAATCTTTCAAGCCCTAGGACTGCTCTGAAGCACCCGTTAAACAGAGGATTGCTACATGATACTCAACTCCATCAACTGCTTTGTGAACGAAATGAGGGGTCAGGTAGCGCAATGGCTGAAAGACCTTCTGTAAAGTTCCAAAGCACTTCTTTGACACAAGTTTGTTTCTGCTTGTGTGAGACTATTCTCTCTTCCAGATCACTTATGTAAATTAGTCTTTCCTGTCTCAATACTCCTATTTCACAGACCATGAAAGGAATGTTTGCAGAGAGATGGGGAGATGGATTTTCAAAGGTTCCAAGGGCAGCTTGCTGCACAGCCTGCGGAAAACAAAGTTC
The DNA here is from genome assembly GCF_000710305.1 of Buceros rhinoceros silvestris. Classification (NCBI taxonomy): domain Eukaryota; kingdom Metazoa; phylum Chordata; class Aves; order Bucerotiformes; family Bucerotidae; genus Buceros; species Buceros rhinoceros. The sequence continues at coordinate 2,877 of NW_010392468.1, read as the reverse complement.
TTATTTTCACTTTTGAACAAAGAACAGAATGCAAAGCTGGCTGCAGGCCCTCCAGCCAGTTCAGCAGAGTCAAGTGCCGGTGTACTGGTTTTAAGTCTATCCCACCTGCACTTACTGCAGATAGAACAGTACAATCCAGCTTACTCTTCTGAGTATCATCAATGGCTCAGAGCCTTACCTGTGAAGCTGGCCTTAAATCCAGGAGGAGGAGGTGCCTGCTGATTCTGCCAGAAAGGCCTAGTGAATCCATCGCTGTCACCAAAACTCTGCTGAGGCTGCTGGTTACTGAGGAAGAGCTTGTATACTCCAAAAGCAAGAACCAGAAGAACAATTATAACAATCGCTCCAGCACCAGAATCAGAAGAATCCTTCCTTGATTGATAATAGCTAGAGCCAAAGCTTCCAGAGTTCTTCACTTTCCTTTCACCTTCCTCAGTCAGCTCCAGCCTGAATAGCAAACTGCAGGAGCCTCTTAGGATGTAAGGATCGTCTGGATAATCATAGCCTTCACAGCTCACTTCAATTCGACCAAAACGGTAGGAAGTTTCCAGGTCTGCTTTGCACTGCCACTGAAGAAATAAACACAATAGAACATAAACCCTCCTGCTCCAGAGACGACAACACCTGTGTGCTTCCCCAAATATTCTCTCAAATAAAGCTGCAATGGCTAACAAATCATCTAAAAGGCCACATGGTAAGAAATTTCTGAGCACTCGTATTCTGAAAAGGACAAGGAGTTTTAAATGAACTAAGAATGTTTTTTAAAATCCCGGAAGTTAAAACCTCTCCCATCTTTCTGAACACAGAAGTGTTACAGCTCTGGAAGATTTCAGTTTTCCTCACTGAACAGGTTTTTCAAGTATCCCTTCTTTAGGTATAGGAATATTTCTAAAAGTAATCTCTACCCTGTGCAAGTTACTTAATAAACGCCTGTGCCATGTAAACCAGATGGCAACTGCAGAAGCATAATATGGAAGCCTGAAATTCAGTGCACCTGATTCCATTTGTGTCACACAGAAATCACAAAAAAAATTGGAACAGACACCTTTAGGCATTTATACACAACACGTGACAGCCAGACTGAGATTCTGCAGTTGCAGATATGAGGATTCCTCAATCTCACATTTCCTTCAAGTATCTGAACTTAGGTATCGCAGCTGAGTGCAAGTGGCATGTATTTTGGAGGAAAAAAACCCCCAACCAAACCCCACAGCAACAGCAAAAGAGAACTAGTTTTTAAGTTAATAATTCAGAATGGCAGTACCAACTGCCAATTCAAATTTGACTGCACTTTTGCAATACTGTGTCAGTTTTAATAGTTATATCCAGCCTTGATTTTTGGTTAATCTATGGGTAGAAGCCTAGGGAATAGCCTGCAAAACAGAAGTACACGATTCTCCACTGACTCCTACTGAGATACTCACATGCCAGAGGAAGTGGCATGTGAGCCACATGTGAGTGGCACTTTTAAAAGGTAGAGCTGAAGCAATGCAAATAGTTACAGCCCTTTCTACTCTGATGAAAATTGGAATGCAGCAATACCAAATCAAGAACATCCTCTGGGGTTCACAAGAGTTTGATTTCATAAATTCAAGCAACATTTTAATTAAAGCCAATGAAGGCTGGCTACGCAGTGTTTTCACATTAGAGCCATGAGGGATTATTTAAAAAATGTACCTATAGTAATTCTGAAAAACCCAACCCCCAAAAGTATTTAGGTTAAATTTTAGCTGTCACAGGTCATCTAACAATGTCCTGGTTTCAGCTGGAGTAGAGGTAACTTTCTTCCTAGAAGCAGGTCCAGTGCTACATTTTGGATTTAGGTTAAGAATAATATTAGTAACACACCGATGTTTTAGTTGTTGCTAAGCAGTGCTTATAGTAAGTCAAGGCCTTTTCAGCTTCTCATACTGCCCTGCCAGAGGAAGGCAGGAGTGCACAAGAAGTTGGGAGGAGATACAGCAAGGGGAGTTGTCCCAAATGAGTCTTCTATGCCACATCATGTCACGCCCAGTGTATGAACTGGTGAAAGTTGGCTGGGTGACATCATGGCTTGGGGACTGTTTGGGCATTGGTCAGCAGGTGGTAAGCAACTGCACTGTGCATAACTTGTTTTGTATATATTCTGTTTCTGTTATTATTATTGTTATTTTCCATTCCTTTTCTGTCCTATTAAACTGTCTTTATCTCAACCCATAATTCTCTCCTCCATCCCACTGGGGGTGGGGGCAGTGAGCAAGCAGCTGGGGAGCTTAACTGTTGACTGGGGTTAAACCACAACAAACAAAAAGCAAACTGAACTGACACCCTAGCCCACCACTCTTCTCTCCTTCAGAAGTTACCAGGTCTGGGGGAGAATTATTTCACTAAACATTTAAAAAACTTCAAGTGGTTACCTGTACATCATAGCCATCCCAACCTCTGTTGTAGCACTGAACGACCTCTGGGACATGAGAGCACCCAGCAGTGCCTCCCGTGCACTGTAACTGAGGGACTGCAGCTGTCCGTCGCGATGTCGTGTACTGACCTCTGTGCAGAGTGAGTGCCTGTACCTCCCTCAGTAGGATCCTTCCTGAAACAGGTATGCAAGTGTCAACACTTGTCCAGACGTGCTCCCCTCAGCCACGACGGCCTTCTTTCAGGAAGGGGATGCAAGAGCACGCTCCTTCGAAAGGCGAGGCTCTAAGAAGCGTTAGACGCGCGGAGGGGAACACGGCAGAGTTCCGCGCTTCCTCCGGAGAGAGCTCTAGAGGATTCCTCTCCGGGGCGTACGCACACCCCTGACCGGACAGCAGAACTGTTAACGCGGCACAGCCGATTTAGAGGTAGCCCAAACCAGAAGCCCGTCCTGCTGCCGGACCCGGCGCGCCCCCTCCC
>NW_010392467.1:106933-111647 GCF_000710305.1 Buceros rhinoceros silvestris | reverse complement strand
GCTGCTCCCGCCGTCGCACCGTGCCCCGCTGCCGGTGGAGGGCCGCGGGCTGCGCTCGCCCCGTGAGGGCGGCGTGTCCCGGAACGGGCTGTCGGGGGAGGTGTCAGGTCTGACCTGCTGGGGACCAGTTTACACCCCGAAAAAACGGGAAACAGGATCCACAGTCACTTGGGATCTTGGTGGAGCAGGAGGAATAGTGAAGCAAAGGTTTCAGGGTTTTTGAAGACAAAATGTGAAACATGTATGAGTGGGACTGCGTGATGTGGTTTCTTTTGAAAGCAGGGATCTGGATGTGAGCCATGATTCCCTTTCCGACCTGTGCACTTTTTCCCTCTTAATACTGTATAGAAAGAGGATATTCACTTGATTTAATTCACTGTAAGAAGCCAACACCAATATCTCACTGGTAAGATATGACAAAGAAACTACTTTTCACGTGGTGGTAATGAATTTGCCATAACTAACAGGTAAGTGACCCCCAGGGGGACGTTCAGAGCGGAGGCTCAGTTGTGCTACGCTCCAGCCGAACATGTAGAAGCATGTGGCCCCTGGCCAGGACCTGACAATGGCAGAGAAAAGCCAGTGGAGTAAATTGCTTGTTACTATCATAGTATTTTTGGCTTTAGATTTTCATAGAGCAGAGCATTTCTCACCGATATCCTTTGAAAGACTTGCCTTTGATAGAAGTTAACCACTCCCTTTAAAGAAGGAGGAACAGAAAAGCCACGTTTAGTGCTAGAATCCCAAGATAGCTTCTGTTTTCTCGCAAACAACAGATTACGTCAACAAAACTGTGGCTTTGATGTATCACAGTGAACATAGTAATTTTAAGCATTTAACATGGTTGTAGAACATCAAATTTAATTTTGCAATCTCTGCACACTTAACCTTAATTACTGGACTACTTCTTAGAAAAATGGTAAGTAATTAGATATATAAGTTCAGGTTTTCAAAGTTTTTTTTAAAAACAAAATATAGCCAAATCTGGCAGTAAAAGGTATTTCAGATTTTTATCCTCAAATAAAAATCCATACTCTAGTTTCACTGATAATTTCTACATCCTTAGAACTTTGAAAACAGCACATGGGCTAAAATTAGATTTAAATGTCTAAAAGCAAATGAGGTTAGTTGCTTAGGACACTACCTTATGAAGAGAAGACTTTGCTCACGTGAAATAATTACTAGTAATTGTAATTAATAATTGAATTAACTACTAGCAATTTTAATTGCTGCAAGAATTAATTTTTTTTCTGCATTATTTCACATGGCTATCTGTGTTTTGGAGGCAGGTGAAGTCATTACCTTGCGAGACCGTGTTGTTCAAGTGCAGGCTCCTTGGGGCAGAGCCCCCGTTCCTCTGTGTGATTAGAACAAGGGTCTTGGAGCAAAGACAATTCCTAAGTGCTTTAGTGATACGACTGCCAAGTTACTAGGGCAACGTATCTCTGAAATACAGCTTCCTCCTAAGCTTGTTACCATCAGTTTTCTTAATTGGTTTTCCTTACTAGGGAATCACCAGATCATCAGTATCTTTCATTAAAGTACTTATTCTGAAGGCAGTCCCTTCTGTTTTTTCAGTGGAACTGCCCAGTGCATGTGAATACAGATATGCATATAATTCCTTGCTAGAATAAGGGTCTTAAAAGCCTAAATTTTATAATGCAACTTCATTCTATTGCATTTTTTAAAACATTTTTTTTCTTTATGATATAAACTACCATCTGCTGAAGAAGATGAATTACTCACATCATTATGTTGAGTCAGTGTATGAATAGTTCATCCTCTGGCTGTGTCTTTGGCATGTCTTGGTACTACAGGCACAGAGAGTTTAACTTACTAAACATCTGGAAACATGGCTATTCAGAGTGTGCTTATAGTTTAAAAATGTTCCACTGACTTTCTGGAATGAGTTTTACTTTAAGGTTATTTTTACATGTGCTTTTATAGTAGTAAATTTGTAAGAAGTATGTGGGTGGAGGTAGGGCTTATAAAAAGCTGAATTTATGCTTTCTTGCATGCTATCATAGATAAAATCTCTCCAAAAAAATGACACACTATCAAAAAATACAGTTCTGAAATGAGTGCTCTCTCTGAATTAGTTGTCAGTCGAGTTTTGTTTTAATAGTCCTTTTTTAGACATGACATTTTATTGCAATGAGAGGAAGAGCAAGATGTTAAACTCTTGGTTTTCATCTGTGTAATTGAAAGCAGAAATGTTAGTGAAATCCAAGATGAAAATCCATAAACTAACCTATCAAGTTACTGCAGTATATTTATACTATTCTGTCAGATTTCAGGCATTATCTGATAGCAGGTCAATGCATTTTCAGAAGTTATTTATTTATTGTTGCACTTCAGCCCATTCTGCAAATTTTACATCAACTTCACATGTGTTTTTAATTAATAGTCGTGTTAAGACCAGCTTGCTCTACAATACTTTTATTGGCATTTTCTGAAATGAAAGGTGTGTCTTAGACCTTTGGGACTTGACAGAAATAGTTGCCTGGGACCATGAAAGAATTTAAGTTTGGTTTTGTTGAGTTATGGATAAGTCTAAAGAAGTAGGTGGCAAAATCAAGGCAATTACCAGAGAATATTTGTTTACTAGATATAGTAAAATATCGGTGGAGAATAAAAAAGGGGATGAGACAGAGAAGGTCAAGAGAGAGAAAGCTGAAAACCAAATAAAAACCCATCAGGGCACAGGCAAGAATTTTAATGGTAGCATAGAGTGGTTTAGTACGAAAGAGATAAATGAACAAAGGATTTTGTGGAAAAAGGTAGCAAAAAGTGATGGTTGACAGTGATGAAGGAAAACGAGTAAAGTTAAGAAACAATGAAATGACAGTTCATTTTAGCCAGAATAGGCAAAAGTGTTTGTCAAGCACTAGGGAAATGTCAGGCACGTGTATTTACACGTAGATTGGATGGAAGAAGCAGGCCACGTGTTGAGATTTTAATAGTTAAGAGATCACAAATAATTAAATGGGGTGAGCGGCTGACATTACTCCAAGATAAGATGTAGAAGTGACAGCAGAAGACTGAGAAAGAATAGAAAAATTGTCCACGAAGAAGTCCATGAAGGAGTCTTCAGGAGTAAAAGTAGCGTTCTTCAGATACACATTTCAACAACCTGCTGTGTAAGAGCCGATGTGTAAGAGCTAGTAACAAAAGAATGGATTTAAATGGGCTTTTGGAGTGGACGGTGAGGTAATACATTATGAAAAATTCTCTGTCATTAGGGACAATAAAGCATAAGACCACATTGCTTGGAGAGCTGGTGGAATCAGCCTTACCTGAACAACTGAATAGAAATTTGTAGAATAGTGTAGAACTGACCAAATTTTACCAGTTTTGCCTAGTGAGTAGTGGGTAGGACAAGATAACTCCTTGAAGGCTACTACATCCCCTGTCCTTTCTGGTATTTTGGTAGGCATATAGGATGCCTTATGGTCTTCCTACAATGCATGAAATCATCTTTTATAATTTTTTCAGTAGCCAGTTGCCCGCTTTTTTGAAAGTTTTTTATTAGACCTGAGACAAAATCAAAAAAACCACTGTAAAGCTCTTACTTTATTTTCTCTGGTGGGGAAAGTATGTTGCAACATAGCATTGTCTCCCTTAGGCCTGTCCTTATCACCAAACAGAGCAGCTACCTCATCGCCAGATATTGCCAAGAGTGATTTTTAAGAACTTCTTTTATAAACTGCAAACAGACACCTCATAAAATGAGGTTTGGCCATATCTGAAAAATCTCCCTAATTGTGTGATGCCACTGCTGGTTCTACCAGAGCCACGTTCCCCATAAATGAGTGTTCTCCAGACCTAAGCAGATTTCCAGGAAAATGTTGGCTGGTTTAAAACCAGCCACAAAACACACTAACATACCGGGCATTTCCTTTAGGGTGCTGCTGATTTAATTAGCATGCTGACTGGGGTTTTTTTCGGTGATTTCAGGTAACCTGAGATAATCGCACTCAGCTGAGAATTCATCTGAAGGTAAAGGTTCAAATCCCTTAAGCCTGTTTAGAGAGAATATCATATTTCTTAGCAGCATACGAACTGTGAGTGATTGTCAGTCCATAAAGGTGCGATATGACCTCCAGACTGGGAAGAGTAGCACCACTGTCACAGGCCCTCTTGGAGGGCAGACAGCAGTCTAGAGCAGTGCTGGGGAGGAGCAGCTGGTGATGAACAGAGCCTTGCAGGCTGCAGTGGGTAAACTGGAGACTGCCTCCTGGCTTGTGCTGTTAAGGGTATTACAAAAGACAGCATCCTCGCTCCGAGTTTCATGCATTTGTTACGACGTTCAAGCTGGTATATTCTTCAGGGGAACGTGGAAGAACAACCTAGTGGAAAGACTAAGAATGGCTTCCTGTCCAAAGGTGACTCACAGCTGAGCTGTGTCTGTTCATCTTGCCCCATCGGTGTATTGACATATTTAATGTGTGGTCTTGAGGTGAACAAGAACACTTCTGCAGAAAAAGAAAATCTGCTATTCACTTGACTTCTTTCTCTGCATGCAAAATGAAGGAGGGTCACCTTCATTCCAACTCCAGTCTGAAGAGATCCAGCAGGTACTTGCACCATCTCAAATGGAGAATGGTAATGCTTTCCTGCATTGCTCCATTACTCCCAATTTAAAGCACTTGTTTCAGGGAATCACAAGGCCAGATCTTCTGTTGTATGTCTGTCTCCTAGTTTCAGGTCTCCC
>NW_010392467.1:102446-106834 GCF_000710305.1 Buceros rhinoceros silvestris | reverse complement strand
TTCCTCTACTCTCTGTGCCTAATAGCTAGGCTTACACACAAGCTCAAGATGCAGCAAGGCTGTATTTGTCATGTTAGTCTGTGACCAGTTGGACCTTGGAAGTCAGCTGGCCTCCCTCTTGTCTAAACACATCTCGGGTCTATTCGATGCCTTAAGTCCAGCCAGTCTATTTGATGCCTTAGGTGTCCAGCCAGAGTGTATTTGTGTTGCCAGAAACAGCATTTCCATAGTTTGCAGTAAGAACAGCTAAAAGATCAAGACTACAAATCCCAGCTGCCAGCACTTGAGTGCCATCCCTGCTACAAAGGCGGTTGACTTGTCCACCAGTATTAGCCAGGTGTCACTGTTTCAAGAACAATTTGTTTGACATAGCAGATCAGGCCAAGAGTGCTTTGTCTGCCCTGAAGCTACAGCACGGTGGAGCCTTGGCCAAAGGGATCTGCAGTTCCTGTGGTTTTGTGTCAGGAGAGTACAGACGTGAAGGGGGGCTGAGAGATAGAGGATGTGAGTCTGAATAATACAGATGGCCAGTCTGTCGTTTTGAGGATCAAATTCTCTATGTAGGCTTGTGGTTTTTTTCAGCTGACAGTTAGATGGATGAACTTCACTAGTAAGAGAGTTTTCCCGACAGAAATAGAAAGGTTTCGTCAGAAAGGTATGTTGTGAAAGTGTTTTTCTTACTGGAAACCTAAACCAATGCATGTCTGTTGGGAGTTCCAAAAATTCTGGATGACTTACCGTTACTGAAATGTGTTGGACTAGGACTGAGCTTTCACAGAGTCCATCTGCTACCTGTATCTGCATATGCTGAAAAATGATAATAATGTTCTGTTTTCTCACATTCCTTAGTGCTGAGTCTCTTACAGTATAAATTGTGTGAAGAGCAAGACCTGCACCACATTTTACAAACTTAATCATTTTATGTGCTTAAAAGATTGAAAACATCTTAATATAGAGGTGTGACTTTTACCCCTTAACCTGGATTGACCTCAAAACCCATACTCGACTATAACTGGTTATGTGGGCTGGGAAGTGGATGAATTTTATGGTCATATCACTTATTGCCCTGAAGAACTAGAAAGCTTTACTAGCACTAGCTTGATAAGCCCACCTAGGCTCAGATGTAGATTTGGGTTAATACTATCACCAGCTTTATAACTGTTCCATAGATCAGCACTGAGTAATGAACAGCTATCTGATCCCGGATGGAACATGGGCTTTTCCATCATCAGCAGCTGTACAGAATGGCTGCTATTATAGATTGTTACTTAAAAAAATCTGTCCCTTTTTGATCTAGCTGGAATGCTACTGCCGCTAAAATTGCCCAGTCCTTTTGACTTCTGCTTGTTTCTGGGAATTGTGCAAAAAATAATTCAGGGTTTCTCATTCCGGGAATCATCCTTTGGGGTAACATTCTTAAGCTTATCTTTCTTTTGCAGAAAATATTCACTGTAGCAGCTGAATAAGCAATTATTACGTCATAGAAGTCTAAGGTTATACAGATTTTAACCATATTTCTTGCTTTGAACTCCCACACAATATGGCAATCCTATTAAGATTAGCAAACTACCTTTTTTTAAAATAACCATATGCTCATGCACATTTTGTCTGTGTAAGCATAGTTTGTAGCTAGAACATGAATACATCATGTGCACAATATGTTTGAATATGTGTGGCCTTTAATCACTTCTTGTATGATAGGTCTTCTTCACAAAGACTATTGTAAAAGCTGGAACTCAGATCTCTCATGTGTTTCTATTGTCCTCTTCCTGAGATCCCAGAAATTTCTCTTGGAATACTACATAAACCACTTTAACATCAGGACAGGCATCCGCACTGTTAGCACGCTAACACGATTCAAGTTCTTTCGGATGCCCTAGTGCACAGGGACGAAGTAGTGATAAAGCTGCATTCTGTTTTATCCAAAATAGACTTGGATTTTCTCAATTAGTGAATTAGCATGCAAAATTACTGTATCTGAGTGAAAAGGAAATAAACATGCTACCATCTTTACAGATCTCTAGTTTATCTTCATTTTTTCTGTCTTATGATACCAAATTGCTTCACAAACTTACAAAATGGACCAGTGTGCTCCTGCATATTACAACTTCCCTGTAGGATTTCTCCTTCCAAATAAAAAGGCACAGTTCAGCCAAGCACAGACAATAGCACCAGCTTTTCCCGGAACTATTTTGTCTCTCAAATGCTTGATATTTCTCTGGGGGATTTGCATGAAACATTATGCACTTGGCAAAACAGGTGCAGGGGCATCAGGTTCAGAAGAAAGCAGTACTTTAATTCTTCTTTGATCATCGTCGTCACTAGCTCTGAGAGGTGCCACGAGCCCATCAACTGCAGTAAAAGCCATATGGTCACATTCAGAGAAAAAAGAACCACCACGTTCCGTACGCTGAGTGAGATTCTTCAAGTTGTTGTAGTAAGAATAGTTTCTACCATCTGCTTTCCACTGCCCCTTCCTTTCAGGTGCCCTGCATTAGAAACTTCTAGCTCTGAGAAACTGAAGAGAGGCCGTGGCCCCTCTTTGCTGCTGGTTCCCTGCAGAGGGTGTAAGAGGCACAAATGACCTTGGTATGAACTGCTTGCCCAGAGATTTCCAGCTGGGAGCCACATGCACACACACACACACGTATGGTTGAATCCACAACACTGGAAAAATACAGTTATGGGATGGTAAGTCTGTCGTATTTCAAAATACTCATTAATGACTCTTAATGCCAATACAGTCAGAATCAATTCCAGTGCAATCAGGAGCTGACACCCAAAGTGTGAGACACGCGCTTTCGGAGGTTTTGACAGAGTAGAGGTTTGTCCACGACTGACCACTTTTAAAAGTAAACTGCAAAGCCAAGCTAGAGAAAATGTTTTTCACTGTTTTAATGTTATGCTTTAGAAGAATGGCCTTGAGGGTGGAGTCATTTTTTTTTTTACTGCTTGTTTTTCACTTTCCTCTATTCTCAAGAGATTTTTGGCAGGATCTTCGGAGGATATGAATTGTGATGTCACCAAAACAATGAGCCTGGACGACAGTTCTCCCTCAAACTCTCTGAAATCCTTCTTTGTCTGGATGCACTCCTCCAGACAAGGTTGCTTAGCTTGGCCTGATTCGAATTCTTGAGTTACTTGGTTGCAGTAGAGGTGTGTTGCCAGAGCTGGGAGGGAAGAGCTGGTGTCCGCAGCCACGGATTGTCCTTCTGGGGAGAAACTTGGCTAAAGACCCCTCTGTACAAAGCCCTGTAAAAACCTGCAGCCAGCTCTGCGCTTCAGTTAAATGTGGATCATTTTTCAACAGAGTGAGATTGATTGCAGACAACAGCAGTAAAAATATTGTTATTTGTAACACATTGTGTGAAATTTGATACATACAATGTTTGTTAGCAATACACTGGCTAGCAGAGAGCACCGCACACGGTCCCTATTCCCAAAGAAGAGATCAGACACAAATTCATGTCTTTCACCACAGGCAGATATTTATTTACAAGACTGATTTTCTCTGTAGCGTTATAAACTGCAGTTAGCTTTCAGACACTGGCATGAATTCTGGACACACTGAGGAATTCAAAAGAAATAATGCCTTGACTTCATAATGACAGAATTTTGACCGTTATTGTGTGTATGCAAGTGAAAGTAGAAGGGTGACCTGGGTCAATAGTACAGAGCTCTGTTATAAACTAAAATTTAGCGTAATTATGTTTGTAAGTATAAAGATTTTCTTATTTTAAAATGTTTGGTTTACTTGATCCCATTATTCTGATTATTGTTTACTGCTGTAGTATTTGTTGACAGGAACCACATACTTTCTTTCACAAGCTGTAATTATCTAGGCTTAAAATGGTCTGTTTCTTCCAGTTTCTCTGGGTATAATATGCCTTTGATTCCCCTGGCCGTCCTCCTAGCCTTTCTTTACACGTTTTCCATTTTGATGTAATCTTCCGTAAGGAGGGATAGCCAGAATTATGATCAGTACTTGAGAGCTTTGTCTTGTAGAACTGATAAACGCCTTGAGATGACTGATGTAGTCTAAAATCTCACTTAACTCTTTCCTTTTTGCTTTGAATTGTTGGATTTTAATCGCTAGTCGGGAATATAGGTTGTTCCCTGCAAACAACTTGAGTTACTGGAGGGGGTTATCTTCTTTACTTCCTTTCAGCTGCTTTTTACTTTCCCACATATGGAGATCTGCGGGTGGAGGTGTTCATGTAAACTCTGTCTGATGAGTGCCAAAGTAAGTGTGATCATGAACAGGTTATATAATATTTCTGCTTACTTTGATAACTGCGACAGGTTAGGAGATGGTCCTCCATTGAAGGAGGCTGTAACCCCCGTACATCAGGAGCACCTGGGGAATGATGGTTTGTAACTGTAACGTG
>NW_010392467.1:95988-102349 GCF_000710305.1 Buceros rhinoceros silvestris | reverse complement strand
TGTAGGGAGAGCCAGAGGAGACAGATGCTTGTCCTTACCAGACTCTGCAGGAAGTCATTTGTCAAGATGGGTAGTCTTGAATGCAGTGCTGCTGCTTACTGAGGTTTGCACCCTTTATATGTGCTTAGAGCAAAACTAAGACAATCATGTGAGGCATGGGGATGGGAATGACCTGGTGTGAACTCCCTGTTCGGCTACCAGCTTGCTGTGTAGTTTGGGGAAGTCATTTCATCCTTCTGTTCTTCAGCTTTTCCATCAAAAAGAAGTAAATGAGATTTGCCTTCCTCTGTTCAGCACAGCAACCTACAGATGAAAGCGCCTTACTTGTTTTTCATTAAGTAATCAGTCACAGAATCACTGAGCTTGGTAGGGTCCTTGTGAGATCATCCAGTATTTGAACACTCTCACAGTAAAGAAGTGTTTTCTTGTGTTCAGGTGGAACTTCATATGGTATAATGTGTGTCAGTTGCCTCTTATGCTGTCAGTGGACGCTATGGGGAGGAGTCTGGCTCCTTCTTCATCCCCTCCCCGCAGGTATTTATAAACATCAATCAGATCCCCCCTAAGCCTCTTCCCCAAACTAAACAGTCTCAGCTTTCTCAGTTGCTTCTCATATCTTTCAGTATGAAAGATACTTGAGTGCGTAAGTCATCTTGGTGGCCCCGCGCTAGGTGCAATACAGTAAGTCTGTATCTTTCTTGAACTGGAGTGCCCAGGACTGGACACGGCATTCCGGATGTGGCTTCATTGGTGCTGAGCAGAGGAAAAGGATCACCTCCCTTGACCTGCTGCCAGTGCTCTGACGTAGCCCAAGATGGTGTTGGCTTTCTTTGCTGAGGAAGTGCATTGCCTGGTTGTGATTAGCTTAGAATCCACCAGGACACCTAGGTCCCTCTTTGCAGAGCTGCTTTCCGGTGGCAAGCCCTCAGTGTGTTCTGGTGCAAAGGGCTTATTCTTCCCCAGATTCAGGACTTTGCATTTCCCTTTGCCGAATTTCCTGAGGTTCCTGTCAGCCCATTTCTTCTGCCTGTTGAGGTCACTCTGGATGGCAGCACAACCACCTGGTGCATCAGCCACTCCTCCCAGATTTGTATCATCTGTGAACTTGAGTGTACACTCCTTTCCAGTGCAACCTCTCGAAGATAATCATGGTAGCCTGGCAATGACCTCAGTCAGCTCCCTCAGTGTTCATGGATGCAGCTTGTCATGGCCTTCAGTCAAAAAACTTAAGAAACAAAGAGAAAACACTCGAAAACTGTCCCTCTTGATTATCGGATGTTTTCTTACATAAATTGCGTATTTGTTATACAAGGAGCTATTAGTTGTCCGGATTACAAGATAAAACATGAGTCACATTTTCCTGTGAGTTATTCCAAGTTCTGATACACCTGCTGTGCAGTGAACTTTTGCACTTGGAATATGAAGAAAACCTGTAGTGCTTGTCAGTTCATTAACTGTATTTAGTTTTATAAAACTGGAGACTTTTGCAAAAATCTTACTCTGGACAAATAATTATCCTCAATGTGCTTTTCCCAGTAGTTTCAGTGTTGGTATCTATATTAAATTTTCTTTCATATATTAAGTGATCAAAATAGCACATACCTTTCTGTTTCTCTGTACAATACTTTTCCATTTGCAGACATACCTTTGAGTAAAACAGATTAACTGGATAATAACCTCCGAAAAAAATAGTTCTGCAATTTAAGTTGTAATGAGATTCATCTGCCTTTCATATAGGACAGTTATTTGATTTATTTTGTACCCTTCGGGATTTTAAAAGGTTGTTTATTGTGACTGCCACTTTATTATCAAAAGGAGCGCATTCCAACAGATCCTTTTACTGTGTAAGACTGTTTTCTGCTGGAGTATCAATCCCTAAGCTGTGTCTTTATGCTGAAGCTAAGGGCATCTGCAGCTTCACTGAGGAAGGAACGCTTCCAGCACTTGAGCTTATTGCAAGGTGCTAATGGATGTTTCATTTGGCCATGGCTGCCTTTTTGATGGGTATGCTGTTCTTCGTGTAGATTAGGTAGGGAGAAACAAACTGACTCTTTGTTTTATTTTTTTACTGGCAGATGCATTTACTGAGGTCGTATTGAATATATTGTATTTTTCTCTCTTTCCTCATATCCGCAGATCTTTCAATGGAAGAGTGCTGTGACAAGGGTATTGAATGGGCAAATAAAAACAGAGTATGTACTTCTCTACCATTAATATCTGAGTCCAGAGAATGCAGGTAAATAGTTTTGTATTATATATTAAATAATAATTTATATTTTCATGTAAAACTATGGGGATGACAGGTATTAAAGCCGATTTAGAAGATGAAGCACCCAGCTCTTAAATCCGAGTTTTTCAAATCCATATCTAAACCCGGGGAGTACTTACGATGTAGCTACCTTTCTTCCATGAAGTCCTTTACATTTTTGCTGTTGGTCTAGTGTAGGGTCACGCAGCTCTAATTTGTTCAACATGTTCTGTCTCTTAGTCAGAAATTTTTCCACTGTGCTCTCCTTGCAGGGTTTGAGTTCTGCCTACAGTCAATACAAGTGTGGCTCCACTGACACTTTTGTGTCAGCAAAGCTTCTTTTTATACTTATTGTGAATCTAGCCCAGCAATGATCCTATTCTTGGGCAAATGTTTATCAAGAAAAACAACAGATCCTGTACATAAGTAATCTATGGATTGAATACGTGTATATATATATTAGTGTAAGAGAGCCTTTTAAAACTGTTTCTCCGGTGTAGTGCCACACAGGTAATTTTCCTGCAGTTCTTAGTTGAATTGTGAGGGAACTTAAAGATTAAGTCAAGGAGATTCCTAGTTAGGTAGAGAATCAAACTTCTATCAAATGTATTTGACTATAGAAAATAGAAACCTTTAGTTAGTAAATAGATCTCTAAATTCTACTGACATTTAGTAGGATACTAATTTCTGTTATGTAATCCAGCAAATGAAATAATGAAGTAAAATGTTAAAATTATTTGCACGTTAATGTTTTGGTTATACTGAATCTCTTAAATGTTTGGAGCATTTGTATTTTTTATGTCAGTAATAGTTTGCATTATTTTTGCTGTGAAATGCACTTGCCACATTTAATTCATGGAGCTAATAATTTTGTAGTTTGAGGAGCAGTTTCACAGAGGACTTTGCATTTACAGTACATTACTTTGCTCCCCTCTATCTTTTCAAATGGATCGCCGGGTGATTTAACCATGGCAATTGTGGAAGTGTTGGATTGATCCTTATTACAGAACAAATGTTTCATGCAGGCAGGTCTGTCCATGTTTTCTGACTTACACATTTATATTGGTATGGAAAAAAGTCTCTTACACAGAAGAATTAACAGGACTTAAATCTCAGTTTAGGAAATATTTCAAGAGTCATAAGAGTTACAGATGAAACAGAGGCAGGAAAAACAGGAAACCAAGTTTACTGAACAATCTGGGAGAGAGAATCTTGATGTTTTAATGATCATTTGATTAATATGAGTAGCGATTCTGCGGTAAATGTAATTTATTCTTTTAAAGATTTTCATTTCAGGCAGTCTTTAGCACTTCATAGGATCTGAAAAAAAGCTCACTAATACTTACTAATACATAAATGAGTATACCTTCTAGCTTTTCTGCATAATTGATACGTAATTAAGAAAATTATGGTGATGTAATAGTAAATCAGAAATGGGTAAAGCACATGTTCTGTGAGAGGTGTAAGCACTTATTGACAAAAAAAAAGTAAAAAATGGAATTCAGTAGCATTTATTCATGACTGTATGATAAATAAACATAGCTCCCCCTGAACCTGGGCTTCGCTCTAGAAATGACCAAGTAAAATGGGCACCTTTGATGCTACTTTCTTTAATGACAATATTATTTTACTTCAGTTATGATTATAAACTGCCATATCTGTGAGGGGTACAGAAAAACCACTTCATGGTGGCATTTCAGGCACAAAAGTAAGGGCTAAATTCTACTCCTAATTAATTGCTGGTGTAACTGGAACCAGAATGAACAGTGAGGGAGCATGCACCCTTTGTAAGCATGTGAGGGTAATGACACTGATTTTGTACATTCGTTCCTACCGCACAGAGATGTGAGCAGAACCAGGCTCATTGCACTTGCTGAGAATATGGCACAGGATGCTATCGGTTGCAGATTTTTCAAAAGAACCTGCTTCTTGTTTAGGTACTTAATGCAGTGGGAGCTGCTGAGGGACACGTACCTATAATTAATGTGGTGGTTTAAGCACCTGCTGGGATATTCTGACTGTCTAGTGCAGCACAGTGTTGGACAGCGTAGATGATCTGAGTTTGAGTGCTCTAAACCAACACGGCCTCTTGGTGTACAAACCCATATTACTTCACGCCATATGGAGATGTTTGCCCTGCGTGTTTCAACTTGGGCTTGCAAGGTTAGCAGTTGAATGCCATGGGAAAATGCACTGTGAAGCGAATAGATGTGATGAAGTTACTGAAGTAAAAAAGATTTTGTGCAGTTACTTTGCGATGACTGTGCAACACAGAACAGATTGGATGTAAGTACTTTCCCCAGCTGCTTTCCAGTAATTAACACGCTGCTTTTGGATCCTCTGCCTAGAATAGTAATAATAACATAATGGCATTTCAGATTCAGTCCTTCTATCAAAGCAAGCCCACTGCTAGAGTTTCTTTTGCTTTTCTTTTTGTGTGAGGAACACGCTGTCTTACTGAATTAGAATTGCATCCACTTGACCTTTTCCCAGCCATTTAAAGCATGTTCATATTAATCAAGAATGGTTTCCACTCAGGCACTGACATTCTCATATCTGCCATGCATCCCAGAAGCAAGATGACATCTTTTTAGGATCCTGCCCCCAAAGTCTCTTGTGGTTCTTGAGGGGCTTGCCATCTGGCTGGGTGTGGTACAATTCAGACTGCAGATGTGCTCACTTTCTTGTCCTACGCCACAGGTGAGCCAGCCCCCTGTCCGAAGTTCACATGAATTAGTAAGGTCTGTCTGGCTACTGTTACTCAGTTGCTTTTAAGTCGAAACGAGACTCTGTGCTCCATTTCCTGTCGTCTCTGCAATCTCTTACTGTGGTTGCTTGAGCCGTAAGTGAGTATACCTTGTTGTGTTATCGCTCTGGGCAGTGACTGTATTTTTGTGTGTCTTCGTGACTCAGTAAATATGAGTGTAGAGTTTTAATGAATAATATTTTTGGCTGTGATAACAGCAGCTTTTTGCCCATTCATCCATTTTCTTATAATGTGGTTAAATTCACAGCAGCCGGAAACAGCTGCCATTTATTTTTGGAACTCGACCTGCCCAGTAATTCTTTTGTCTTCCAAAATGAAGAGTTTCCTCTGCCCAGAGCTCTTAGCAAGTGAACTTAATTCCTGGGCCAGAAACAGCTTATCTCCATATGAGAATTACATGCCTTTAGCACTGTGTAGTGTCTTTTTGGAGTTACATTGGAAATAACATTATTTATTATTAGTCTTGCAAGCATGTATAGAAGAAGCTACAGAACACTCTGCTAGGTACTGTGCAAATACAGAACAAAAAGGGGATCTGTGTTCCCGGAGAAAAGAGCAAATGGCAGCACTTGGATACGTACTCAGATGGGAACACAAGGAAGTAATAAGACAAGAGTGTTTTGGAGTGATGGTCACCAGATGCTTAACTGTTGATAGGTGTTTATTGATTTATGCCATTGTAAGTCTGGAAGAGCCTGAGATTTTGGACATCAAAGTTGTGACAGTTTTATGTCTGAAAAAGCTGTTTAAAGTTATTTTTTGAGAAGTCGTCGTTATTAATTATTATCTCTTCTCTGTAGTCTGCTAAGTGTGCCTCAGTCACTACAATTTTTGGCTTCACAGGCAGAGGGATAGAACAGTCTGTTACGTTGTCGGCGTTTTATTGCCACTCATTTAGAATAACTGGCTTACTTCACTTTGTGAATTCCATCCTTCTCTTCCACAATGTTATCAGTATTGTTTCTCTACATAATATATGATATCAATATCACTTTATTCTTCACCTTCAATAAAACTTTTATTATGTCATCTGCAAAGATGTTTATGAATTGCAGGTGATTAATTTTGAAGTTTGTTGAATCCTGTGCTAATTTATAACACATGATCGAATATATGCATTTTCATTGTTGAGGCACTCTTTATTATTTTCATGTGTCACATTGTCACTCATAATACCAGATCTTGCTCTTGCACAGAGGCAAATCAAGATGTCCTATTACCCAGTAGAGATTGGCTCCTTTACTGGGAAGTAGAGAGAGGGTATGTATTGTATTAGGGTCTAAGACAGGGAAACACACATAACTGCAAAGATGGGAGAAATACTCAAAAGTCATGGATTCGGAAGA
>NW_010392467.1:80650-95899 GCF_000710305.1 Buceros rhinoceros silvestris | reverse complement strand
AGAGCTTCTGGTGGTAAGCTCTAGCAACCATCAGCACGTGGGCTGGTGTACAAAGGTAAAAGGACAGTCAGCTGGGCAGGCTAAGTTGCAGCCTGAAGACCAGTACTGTGCAGATTTTTCTAGCATCTTTCTCTGCCATCTTTCAGGGTTTCTACCTCTGTTACACCCACACAAGTGTTTACAGTCTCAAACAACATTTGCTACCAGTCCAACTTCACTGTAGATGTGAGTAATGAAGTGTGAATTTATTGTTGTTGTTTTGAGAATGAACAAATGGTGTTTTAATCTGGTTTTCAATTGATGCTTAATTCCTTATTACAGTTGGGGTGGGCCACATGACTTACGAATACAGCTGTGGGAAACATTTTAAGAAACTTTTTTGTTTTGATTGAAATTGCCAATTTGTCAGAGATTTCAGAGAGATTACTCGCATTTGAAAAAATTAAAAAAAAAAACCACAGTGGAAACCAAACAGATCTACTGAAAGACTGCTGTTGTTTGTTTGTTTGTCTGTCTGTGGCTAACTATCTAGCTCTTCAAGAGCACTTGGAGGGCTAAAGGAGCTGGAAAGTCTCAGCTCCCACACTCTTGGGCTTGAAATCAGGCTTTACAGGCTTCCAAAGGTCTGACAGTCAGACCACCCCAGAGCTGGGCAGGAAATGGAAATTCTGCTGCAGAGGGAATTTCAGCAACAAAAAAGCTACATATTCTTCCAAACTGGAACTAAATCAGATATCAAAAACTTTAAATATTCTGCCAAAGAAAGTTACTTTCCCGGGCATAACTTCTTGGTATGACTTTAGAGTCTATTTTTGAATAATTTGTTCATGAATTTATCCTAGTTTTTATTCCTATGCATTGAAATCCCGTAGCTGTGTTTGTCCAAGTGAGAACTGCACAGTCAGACCATTTCAAAATCCAATAAATAAGAATCAGAAATCTTGAGGAAAGTAGCTGGACAACGTCACATCATCAGTATGTACAGAGATGCAGAATCTGAGCCCAGTAACCGCATGTCTCCTGCTTTTAGAGAACTGGACTGGATGGCTTGGCCTTAGAGCTGGGAGAGTCCCTCATGCTCTCTGGGAGCTTAAAGCTTCTCCTGTGGTCACTGAGAGTGGGGAAGCTCCTCCAGAGGTGGTGCATTGGAATCCACTTATCTTAGATGACAGTAGGGGAAGCCTGTAGTTCCATGGTGCAACTACCCACCCCTCTTCCTTTTACTTCCAAAATTTCCAACACTATAAATAAAGGATTTTTGAGAGCAAAGGGTATTGGTTTGCTGAATATTTTTACATTATTTTATGTATTTCTAAGTAACTCTTGAAAAGGTTTTACTCATCAGTTCAAATAACTAGAGCTGAGGAAAAAACCCCAGGTGAATACTTTTAACAGCAAAGAGAATGCGTTCAGTGTTGTTGGTCTGTAGGATGTATAAGATTTCCCATGCTAATGGGTGTAAAGGTGCGTTTATAGGGTGTTCGTGTGCAGTTCTTACAGAGCTCTGACATAGCGGGGCATGCCTTTTAGATGCCTTTGTTGTACTACGAATAGAATTTATTGGCTTGGATGCCTTTGGGATAGTTTCCTTTCCCCCTAGCAGCTCAGGTAGTGTTATTCTTAGTGAGACTGGGATATCACAGAACACATGGATATCTTTATATCCTTGTATGTGTAATATGATCTGTTACTCTTCCTTAACTTTTTCCTTTGTTTCCAGTGTCTAGTACAGGAGGTAGCAGTGGAAGAGCTTTAAACTGCGAGCTCCACCCACAATGCTACCCAACAAAGCAGAGTTACCCATAGAACAGAGTGGAGAGAGGGGACATACCTCCTTCAACGGCCTTTGCATTCAAGTGGCAGTAGCAACTGGAGTGGAGGAGTTTAAAGCTTCCTTGCACAGGTTTTTTTTCCACAGGATGGAGTTTTCAATGTATTCACCAAAACTGAGATAAAATACAATGATTTCATGAGCAGTGGATCTAGCGAAGCTGAGTTTCCTCATTTGATCCTGTCTTCTCTCTGTGTATTCCTGCCCTGTAATACTTTTTTCCCTCTTGTCTTTCTTTCCCTCTTGCTTTTAACGCACTCTGTTTCTCACTATGACTTTCCTTGATATCTTTGCTTCTCCCTGTATCTCCAGTTGTCCCACAGAGCAACACTCTGAGCTTCCTTCAACATGCCGTACCTGTTTGTTTGAGCAAGGGGCAGCAGGTGCGAGGGTAGACTGGCCGTGGTATTGCAGACTTTCATGATGTTCAGGGCCTGACTTCTCCCTTGCATCAGTTGGAGGACCTATTTGGTTCTTGCCGTTCTCTCTTCAGCCACCAGCTGTCAGAAAACATGTGAGGATGCAAGTTCTGGAGACATTGAGCCCTGTGGCAAATGTGGTTGAAGTTACCCATTTGCTTAAAAAAAAAAAAAAAGAGCTTAGGAGAGACTGCGAAGTAGACAAGTAAACTGTGTTAAAAGTATCACCTAGACATCGTGCTTACTGCTAGACAATGTTTTTGCTTTGTAGCTAAAATGCCTGCTGATGGTAACCTCTTTCCATGAGACCAGTACAAGTGCTAATTGTCAAAACTTGCATTATCTGTTGTTGACCTTTTCTCCCATTGCTTCCATTCTTCACCTTTTCTGCTCTGCTTTCATCCTTTTGTCAGCATGACTCAACATTGAGCCCTGTGGCAAATGTTGTTGAAGTTACCCATTTGCTTAAAAAAAAAAAAAAGAGCTTAGGAGAGACTGCGAAGTAGACAAGTAAACTGTGTTAAAAGTATCACCTAGACATCGTGCTTACTGCTAGACAATGTTTTTGCTTTGTAGCTAAAATGCCTGCTGATGGTAACCTCTTTCCATGAGACCAGTACAAGTGCTAATTGTCAAAACTTGCATTATCTGTTGTTGACCTTTTCTCCCATTGCTTCCATTCTTCACCTTTTCTGCTCTGCTTTCATCCTTTTGTCAGCATGACTCAAGTGCAGTGTTGCCGCAGCCAGCTGGAGAAGCAGTACTGTTCAGATGGGATCGAATTTGCCAACGTGCGTGAGGAGTGTGACTCACACATTGGTCAAAATTCCACCTGTGAGGCTGAATACTTCAAGGTGAGACATCAGAGCTACTCCTGTTCATCTTGAAGAAATGGTATTGACTGTCTAGACTGGTATTAAGGATTGACCTTGAAGGTCACCATACTCAGTACGATGCACATAAACATTTTTGTAGTAACACCTTGTGTCTCTGTTAAGGCTGTCCACTTCGCGATTTTGTGAGAGAAACAGTCTGCTTCGCTCAACGAGGAACTACCTCATTAACTTTTAGCAGAGGGCAGCATGCAGAAGGATGGGAAGTCTTGAATGGAAACTAGTTTTGTGTGAAGAGAAGACATCAGTGCTGTAGGAAGAGATGGGCGAGAAACTCAGACGCATTTCAGACTTTAGCTTTCATTAGAGCTTTTTGGCCTAAGGTCAAACTTGGTGGTTTTCAGTACTGGTAGTCCAAAGGCAGAGAAGTTAATCCACTCAGTGTACTTACAATTCCACGTCCTTAGTTAACATGACTTCAGTTTGCAATCGAATGGTGACATCTGTAAGTTTCTGATAATAACGTTTGATGTTAGAATAAAAATGACTGTTGTTAGCATCTTTAGTTAATCTGTGCCCTGCCCTCTCCCTTTGTTAGTGTCTTTGTCTCTCAATTCTTGAGAGGGAGCATATTCACATTACTCTGCAGAGTGTGTTTAGAAGAAAGTTCCACCATTGAGGTGATGACCTTGACCATGAACAGCTCTGGTCCTTTTACAGATTTGGTGATGAAAATAGATGAGATTGACTTAAATTCTTCTTGCTGCTTAAAGACACTGAATGTTTTGGTTCATTCAGTTAAAAAAATATAGGAGATGGCAGACAATGTCTGACCTGTAAGTTTCGTATCTCCAAAACGGTGGCTGGATCATGTTACTGGCAATCGGATACTGCCGATGCCAGGGCTGGGAAGTAATCCGTGTTCTCACTGTGAGTAGGAGGAAGGTAGCACATGCTGATGAGGCTGGTGGTGTTGGGTTGTCACAAACTCGTCTGCATGTGCAGCATGATTTTCTCATGGTAGCGTGTGTCCCACAGAATGGACCTATGTCACCTCTTGGCCGTGTCCAGGGTATGCCCTCCCCGTAGCATGGAGGTTCCTCTGTGCAACCTTTGCCGTTAGGAGGCCTGTCCACCCCAGTCTGAATGTGGCCTAAAAAACTATTTAACCGTCTGTGTCAGTGCTTTGAAGGGCTATGAACAGATGAATAAGGACTGCGATGGCGAGTACTCTGTAGGTTCAAGTGCCTTCCTACCAGAGGCAGGTTTATAACAGCATCACTATTTTAAAGACATGCTGTGAGACAACTCTGAAACAGAACCCAACTGTTCAGTCAGCTGATGGGAAAGAGGGTTTCCTTGATGTTCCCTTATGTGGGCCTCTCAGCATGAGGAAGAAGAGTTAGTGATGGTGTTTTTTTAAATGGCCAGACTTCTTTAAAGATGGCAGGTTCTCATGGTGACAGCTGTTTTATTAAACAAAACGCACTGGGCCATGATCTCTTGCCCTGAGAATAAATGGCTCAGCACGGCTCATGTCACATAACTGACGTCTTTCTCCCGCAAACCACAGTGCCTGAGGTCTGTTGGAATGCTTACTGGCCTGTGCTAATCCCAAAATATGCTTCAGTATTGTCTGAGATGATGTTCGTTGCCATTAGAGCTTGCTAATATTTAAATGTTACAGATGATGGCAGGACAATGTCTGAGCCCGTAGTCTGTCCTTGTTTAGTTTACTGGTATAAACATAGTCATTCAATCCTTGTGAGCCTTGTTCTGCTCCCCAGTAGGAGTATCTACAGTTAATGACTGTCCTGGGGTAGCTGTAGGAATATCGTTGTAGATAATATCTTTGATCAGTGATGGACACGGATGATGTATGATCTAATATCAATTACATTTTGAATCTGATGATCTTGAGACATACAGTGTATCTGGCAATTGAGCTTTGCTGTGGAAAACAAACCTTTGCATTCACACCAAGCCCATCTCACGTGGGCTTGGATCTCATTTTGCTGCTGTTGGTCCGTTTTTGTTTAGCTTCAGTAGCATGGGAGGGCTTTTGGATCATCTTTGTCTCTTTCAACGAAGCAGAAAGAGGGAATTAGTAATTCAATTAGTAGGATTAATCACAGCACTTTGCAGCAAATGAGGCAGCTAATCTTTATTTCGAATCCAAAACTTGTAATTGGAAAGAAGATAAAAAGACCATGTTTTGAAAACACTTGCCTCAGCTGTTACATTTAAATGTGGCAGGCATAGGTAACGATGGGCATAGGTTTACTGCTTTATTTTGTTTGGAAGCATATCTTTTCTTACCTTGAAAAGAGGATGGAAAATTACTCTTTAAAATCTTCATCAAAATACAGTAAACAATTTTCAGATTTTTTTGCTGATACAGGAGATGTATAAGTGGTTTTATGAAAGCTTCTACCCCAACAGTCCTGCAGAAAGCAGTGAAGCTTCTAGAAATTCAACCTTCTTTAAGGTGCTTGGACATTTCCTCCAAATTTGTCATAGGTGCTTTCTTTTTCCAAAGATTGAGGTACAGCCTTATCTACACAGTTTTGTCAAGAACACTTTGGTTGTGTGTATTAGGTGAGCACAAAAATTGTATTGCTTTGGACTGTTGAACATATTTTTAATTTTTGTTCAGTTCTGAAAAATCCCACTGAGTTATCTGTGGTTTTTTCAGTCTGTTTTTCATAGTATCTACTAGTTGGTCTGAATTTCAGCAAGTGAGAGACCTCTTGTGGACAGATACACAAAAGCAATGTTAGTTCATGGTCCACCCTTCCAGATCTGGTAACTTAAATAGTGACATAAATAGTAAAGCATTATTACAAAATTTAACTAATTAAAAGATGTTATTGATGAAAGCAATTTCAGGTGCTTTCTAATCAGACCAAAAATAAATCTTCAGAATTCTCACATGTAACTGTTTATTCTTTCCTGTGATAAGGCAAGGTCAAGGGATCATAGGAATTCAAGCAGGGTACAGCTTTCTGCCCAAACATCAAGATCAAGGGATGGCTTGGAAGCTGCATGGCTTTTGCTAATAATAGGGGAGAGGCAAAGGAAGCTTGACATTACTATTGGAATCGTTTAAGAAGATGGGGTAAAGCACAAAACCTATTATAATTATGAAATTGTTATATCAAAATGCGTCATGCGCGGTTGGAATAAGTTCAGTTGGAACACGTGGTTCAATGCATGCAATTATGTTAAACAAAGATGCAGTTTCTTACAGGCATTGCAAGCCTTGGCAAGCTCTGTTCTTGAAGATTCGCATGAGCTGGAGACAGGGGCCATTCAAGTGGTGTCTCAACCTGGAAGAAAAAAAGAACATACGTTATTAAACACTTCAAAACCAGCAAGATTAATGATTGCTCTTTACAAACCAAATCCAGAGAATCTGTAACTTCCAATTTGAGCATTGTGCAAAAAGACAGAGAAATAGAGTGAGTCAGTTCATATGCCTAACATTAGAAGCCAGGGAGGATATCCAGAAGTATATGATGTCAAAATTTGGCAAGGCATCAGCTGTATTCAGTAACTTAAATTTAAGATTTGGTTATCAAAAATACACAAGTTTAAGTCAAACAATGAATCTTCAGCTCAGTTTTCATTTCTATCT
This sequence comes from Buceros rhinoceros silvestris, assembly GCF_000710305.1. NCBI lineage: Eukaryota > Metazoa > Chordata > Aves > Bucerotiformes > Bucerotidae > Buceros > Buceros rhinoceros. Next base: position 89,179 of record NW_010392467.1, on the reverse strand, counting down.
TCTAATTTATGGTTGTGAAAACTGGAAATATAACGAAACTATAGACAGATGTTTAAAACTTTGAGAAAGATGCCTCAGGAAAATGTTAGAGAAGTTAGAATGAATATTCAGAAATGTTGCAATTCTTGGAAGAGATCATCATCAAGTGTTTATTTCTAAAGTCATCAAGAAAAGCCAGAAAAGAGGAAATAGCCTGCGCGTATTAGTGTCGAAACCAGAGCATCTGCCACTGGGTGGAAGTAGTGGAGAACCAAGTGGAGAAAACCAAAAGGAGTAGTGAGTAACCATCCTAGCAAACAACAGCTAAGGGAAAACACACATCTTAGCATTATGGTGGGCGTGAAAACACCACCTCAGTCCTGGCCAGCAGAGGAGGGTTCCTGCCATGCAGCATTCTGCAGCAGGGAAAGGATTCAGTTGTGTACTCACAGACAAGAGGACAAAATAGCATGTTTATACACTTCAAATTGCTGTAAAGTAAAAAGAGATTGAAGAAACAAGGAAAAAGGATTTTATTATTTTACTTTCACGCTGCTCTAGGTTGTAAAAACGTTTCAGTGCAGTACAGAGAGAGAAACATGTAACACCTTATAAGGGAAAACTTAGAATATATGCAGGGGCCTGCGTCTAGGAGTAATGGAAAAATGTAACAGTTGCCTTTTTTCAATAGCTAAGGTGATGAAAGCACCAAATTACAGAAATTTAGTTCAGTGTTTAGTTATTTTATATTCCATTTGCTCTGTTTAATGATGCAGGCTATTTTCTTCAAACAAAAAAGAGCCTGGAAGAATAATGAAATTAGCAATAAAAGCTTAAATCTGCTTTTACACAACAGTAGCAATTGGCAGACACCAGTTCCAGAGAACCAAACATCTTTGCTGCTTTCTAACAGCAAGAGAGAAAAACGAATAAATCAGCAGTGTCCCCTCCATTTAAAATAAAAGGAAACCTCTACGGGATTAACGTGTTCTGTGCTCGTTTCTGGGTGTATTGTGGGGCCGTAGATCCGCAGGTCTGGAAGAGGCCGATCCTGTTTCACTGCTGGAAGCCGTGCCAGGACTGTGATGCTTTTAAATTATGTTTGATGATGTCGTCTGCTTCTCAGAGCAGAATAGCTTCTCTTTATGACCTGTTAACACTAACCGTGGATGGATCATGTTTGTTTGCTTGTTTGTCTGTTAGTTCAGAGTTTTTTTGTTTTGGTGTTTTTTTTTTTTTTCTTCTGGGAAGTTGAGTAGGGAGTTTAATTATAAACTGTCACGCACTTCATTGATCACGTCCCATTTTATTGAACTGGACACAAAAGAGGAGCAAAAGTCTTAAAGAGTTCTCACTGTTCCCTGGTGTTTGAAATTGAGCTATGCAGGCAAAGAACAATGGAATTTCAAATACAAAATTCAACTACATATGCATAAACTCAACTACAGATTAAAAGGTCTGAGCCTAAGTATACCAGCAGTTCTTAAGGAGTTTGCAGAAAATTTTCCATACGTTTACTAAAGTGAGATAACACTATTGATACAACTGTTCAAGGCCAGGATTTTACTTTTTTTTTTTTTCTTTTTCTTTCTCCCCCTCACAGATATGTTGTGACTGTTGTTTGCTGGGAAAGGCTGCCCAGGTTCAAGGACAGAGTTGTGAACCCAACCCTAAGATAGGATACCAGTGTGGAATTGTCTTCAGAGCTTGCTGTGTGAAGGGTCAGGAAGGCGTGGATGTGTCCATCAGCGATGATGCTCCTAAAAAGGAGCAAGGTATTTTATATTGCTAATTATAAGAGTGAAACATAAAATGATAGGGGTACAAGGAGTGCTTGTATTTTACATTATTTTCCTCTAACTTGAGATCTCCACTGAGGAATTTAATAATGTATGTTTTGGAGCTTTTTGTTTTCTTTTTTGCTAGTGATAGCTAGCCACAGGAGGCTAAAAGAGCGGGGAAGCGGTAACTCAGTTCCTGGTGTCAGGACTTAACTGTAAGACGGGTTATTTTGGCCTCTAAAGATCTTATCTTGGAAACTGAGTATAAGATAATGATTTTAATAGCATTTTGCCCAGTGATAAAATCTTAATTAAAGAGAAGATTGACAACCAATTTTTTTAATTGAATTTAAAAGCCAGATGGGGTTTGCCAGCTTGGCAGAATTCAGATGATGCCTTTTGTGTGAGAGGAAAATGCCTACAGACTGGGACTGTTTGAAATGCTTGGACTGTCTGAGAGAATTGAACATTTCTGGGGAAACATGATACCTGCATTTCTTTCAATACTATTAAAAGAGAGGGGCATCTAGATGGCACCAGCTCTTGACACACGTGTCCATACCTGGTCCACAGGGCTAAAGAGAATGAGCATGGACATACTGACCCTTACAGACCTGGGTTTGGGGTTTATTTTGCCTTTTTTGCTTAGCAGACAGAGTTGAAACTGCAGGAGAGTCATGCTGTATAGTGTTGCCTCCTTCGTGGGCAGTTGAGCAATGAAAACATTATGATATAACGTGTGCATTATGCATTGCAAAGACGGATCTTTGTCAACAAGCAGCGCAGGACAATGTTCCCATCGTTAAACTAAAACAAGCAGGTGGTTGAACATATGTCAAATATCCCTATTGACAATGAAAATTGCCTGTAGAATGGCAGAGCAACCAACATGATAGACACCTTTGATAGTCAAGATAGTCTTCATTTTGTAAGGCACCTTCTTGGACTAGCACCTTGTGTTCACGTTACACAATTGCAAGGCATTCTGCTGCAGAGGGTAAGGCAAGCTGACTCCCTCTGTGAGTCTTTCTTAGTCACATAAAGAGTACCTTGTCCCCAGAGACTTCTACAGAGTCAGACCAGACTTGGGCAAACTTATTGCATTAGCTTGTCTGTGACCAGAACGTATCCCTGTGGCTTGAGGGCTCAGTGTACCAACCCAGGCTTGTGCCACTGCAAAAAAACTTGCTTTCACATCTATGGTGTGTTATTTGCTAAGTGTGTTATTTGTAAGTGACCGCTGGTTGAATAGGGTTATGGACAATCGCTGAAATGAGACTAAGCTTCCCATTCAATAATCAGAGTATTCTGAGATTGTTTTTTCACATCTCACTACCAACCTACCATCTCCCGTGCATCCAAAGTGGTAGGATTGGAGGAAGCCCACGAGATAGTTCTTTGGGCAAGCAGTGGGTTCAGGTAGTGGATGTATTCAGCCTTTGTACATCCTCTGTGTGGAAAGAAAGAACTCTCAGAACACGTGCAGATAGCAGAAGTACTGCTGATCAAAAATCTCCAAGTTAAGGTATGTGAAGTACATTAGAAAAAATGCCATAAGTAGGTGCCCGAAAGCTGGGTGTGGAGTTCTTTTTGGAATGAAGTTTGAATAAATAACTGAGGTTAAGCTAATCTTCATTAAAACTGTGAGTACCTCAAGCTACTGTAAAGTCAGTGGAAGCCAAGCATGCTTCAACAACATGTCTTATGAAAATGAGGTTAAGCTCTGGTTAAAAGCCTAATGTTAAGAACCTGCATTTCAAAATCTCAGCCCAGCTGTGGGGGTTGGGCTCAACTGTGGTTGAGCCCATCTCAACCCCAATCTGTGATCACAGCCTGACTCTCGTATTGAATCAGTCAGATGAAAAATACCCCATGGCTGTGTGCATTTGAATGTCAAATGTAAGAATGGAATAGCTGTAAAATATGTAAATAATGTTCTTTAATTTTGTCCTCTTATTTTTCCAAAACCCTGGTCAGAGTCCCGTCCCAAGTAAGCACCTTTTTGCTGTGAGAAGAAAAGTGCTTTCTCTTCTAATGCCTATCTCTCCTCTTTTTAGTTGAAATTTCAAAGGAGGAACTAGACCAAGAAGATCCTTATCTGCATGATGGCTGCAGAGGTAAGTCAGGTGACTAGTCTTGTTAGCCAGCTCTTCTGTGATTGCCTCCAATAAAAGTGAAGGAAACTAAGATCTAGAGATTAGCCAAAACTTTTTGCCTAGGCTAGTTAAGGGTGATAACAACAGAAGATTATTTCTAAGAAGTAGTGGGCCATTATGTGATGCATCAATGGAGGCATTGTCTCACAGTGCAGCTCATCTTACCCAGCTGAAGCTTAGACTGTACATTTAACCTTTATTTAACTTCTATTTAACTTTTATTTAACTTCTAGTGGGTAATACCTCAGAGGTGTTACCCATTGTACCCACGGAGAACTCTGGATTCCTCAGAACATGAGGATCCCCTATATGAAACACGTGCATTCCTTTATTTTCCTTTTGGGATGATCTGGGTGATTGAATATGAAATGCAACTTGTTTCCTTTTGAGATGCATCACCTGAAAAAAAGGAACAAAAGTGGCTATTGTCCTCATTAGTCAGGCTTTTCTGCCTCCTGGGAAAAATGTGGTATTGGGATATTGCTCTGCAAAGTATTCTGATTTATTGCTTGTCACATGTGATTTACATGTCTAGAAACTTAAACCAGCGTGGTTTATTATTTTCTACAAGCATTTCAGAACTAAGCAATGTATTTAGGATAAATTCAGTTTAATAGACTTATATTTCAGTTGAGAGATGATTTACTGTGCTGCGTGTTGTATAGTTATTACACTCTAGAGAGGCTGGAAATGTCTACGAGGTCATTAGCTAGTCAAAGCCAACACTGGCTCTCCTCCTTGTCTCCAGCTGCTAATTACAAGAGATGACATAGAAAAATGTGTTACATATTTTCCTAGCATTATTCCTGGATGTAATCAGTTGTTGCATTTGTCGGTTAATCAGCTGCCTGCAAGAGATGGATTGGTATGACTAATTACACATTAGAATTTCTGTTTACAGTATATTTTCTGAGAAACTCGACATGCCAAAATTACTTGTGACTTTCCAGACTTCACCAGGGGAAACTTGAATTTCCTAGGCAGTGGAACTTCCAGCAGTTTGTTTTGGAGCACCTTCATAGTATATGAGGAAAAGTATTCTGTTCTCCAGCACCTCCACGATAGGTTTCACTGTGACTGACAGGAGCTCACACTGTTAGCTGAGGTTCAGAAGGTGGTAGGTGTCCATCTCAACCGCAAGACTGCGGTTCCTCCTTATGTCATTGCCTTTGCCAGTAATGCATACAGACCCAATTTTCTGTGGTGTGTTAATGGCCCTGTCCTCAATAGAAATTGTGGCACTTTAAACTTCCGAGTGAATTGAAATAATTTTTGAAGTGTTATAGCTGCATTTGCCCACGCTGATTATGCTTATCTCAAAGTTTTTGTTTAAAGTTCGACTAAGAATATCAATACTCTTACCACGAATAGTTGGAAGTATATAACCTTTTCTCTACAGTGGGAATATTAAATGGTTTTAATATTAATTTATTTTTTAACAAGATCAGAAAAAGGTTTTTTTAATCATGAGCCAAATTTTGTGTAAATTTCCTGTAGCATTCTCTTTCTGTCTGCCAGAGTAACCCCAGCTGTGTTGCACATCCTTTGTGACTCCTGTACATACGTCAGTAGGTCCTTAGTACCCCAGTAGTAAGTCTTTGTTCCTTAGGTTCTCTGAAGCCTTCGTCACCTACAATACCCTCTTCTCCCGTTCATGTTTCCTACCTGCTCAGTAGGAAAAGAGCATGTGGTATAATTAATTCAGGAGTATCGTCCTAATAATGATGGGCTAAAAATAAAGCCTAATGCAGCCAATACTGAAAATGTTTCATTAACTTATGGCGATGCTTCTTGCCTTCCTTATTTTACAGTAATCACCATACAAAGTTATAACTTCCCAGCCAAAACCAGAGAAGGTGTCTGAGTTTACCAGCATTTTCCCTTCAGCTTCTAACAATGATAGGCTATGAGCAGCTCCTTAACTAGTTCCTCCTTGAATTAATTTTTAAAGCTAAAAGAATCCAGTGGTTTAGCCCTTTCCTTCTTTGTGTGTGATTAGTTGTCTGCTTTTCTAAATAAATCAGCAAGCATCCTGTAAATTAACAGTTGTTTCAGCTCCTGTGAAGAGCCCTTAATTATGTAAGACTTCTTGAAATATCCAATTAGGTGGTGGTCCCTGCTCTCAGCAGTGCAGAGACACAGGATCCAGTTACGTCTGCTCCTGCTTTGTTGGGTATCAGCTTCAGCCAGATGGTGTCAACTGTGAAGGTAAAAGAAATAAAACCATTGCCTCGATTATCAACATCCTTGTTTTAAAAGAGCAAGAATAGATTAAAAAGACCCAGATGGAAGAGATCAGAATATGCTTAAGGCAGCTGGGTAAAAAGGTGGGATCATAAGAAGTTGATTTAAATGGAGTGTTGGAATGAGAGTTGTGGGAAGGTGGAGTTAAGAAAGAATCAGTCAAAGAGGTGGGAGGATTTAGAGTGGAGAGAGGCAGAAGACCTTGAATTTATTGTGAATAAAACCAAAATAAAATACCTGCTCTCTTGCAATAGTAGATACTAACCAGTGACGTAGATGAAATAGAGTAGGGTTGTTCAGCCTACTGTTGATCCCTTCTGTTTCAACAGAAAGGATGAAAGCTTTGAGTGGCGTGGGAATAGGGAAGGGGAAAGAATCATCAGGTTTCTTCCAGAAACCTGAAATGGGCTGGGATAGAGCTCATCACCCTTGACTTCACACGTGTTCAATGTAGACATTTGCTTCTGAGCTAGTCAGCCTAGGCTCCTTTCATTGCTAACTGAGAGAAACAAGCACTTACAGGGCACTGTTCATCTTGCCTGTGGCCATTCCAGGATGAAAAGCATTGCTCCTTAGCTGCGCCGCCTTCTGTCATTGACTGAAAAAGGACTCTCTATCCTGAAGTTTGTATATGAGCCACTCACCTAAAGTAGATGTTGATGATGGCCAATAGATGATTGGTCAGATTAACACTAACCTAGTGTGAAATACAGAAAAGAAGAGCTTTTACATTTGATACACTTGGATGTCAAATTTTCTTATGCATTCAGAGAGAAAATTTGAAAATCCATGAAAGAAATGTCTATCTGTAACTATAAAGGAGAATGCTGCAAATTGTGACTTGGGGACTCCCCAGGCCGTGTGTTGGCGGGAGGTAGAGCAAGTGAAGAATTTCTGAAAGTTTGTCTGTTCGAGTAGTCGCCGTAATCATTTGCTGCTGGGCTCAGTCAGATCATGTCGGCCCTTTGCCCTCACTCAGTACCACTTCCTCCTCTTTCTTCAGGACAAAAGTAAAGCAGCAGTCATTAGTCCTGTTACCACCAGCTCACCTTTGAACTTCTCTCTTACCGGTGATTTAATATTTCTTATTTACACTCTTTTTTTAATAACTTTGCATATTCTAGATATTAACGAGTGTATCACTGGGACGCACAGCTGTGGAATTGGACAAACCTGTGTCAATACACTAGGATCCTTTCGCTGTCAGCGAGACACAAGCTGTGGAACTGGTTATGAACTAACGGATGACAGTCGTTGCAAAGGTATTGCCTGTGCAGAGAAACCAAAATCTTCCAGACTTAAGTAAAAAAAAATAAACATCATCATGTCATACTCTTTTACTTTTTGGTAAATACCCTTGTAAGCTGTAGTTACGCAGGGACGCGTAGGTGGTGCTCGTTCTTCTGGTACAGTAGTTTTGCACCTTTTACCTTGCAGATACCAGATCAGGCTGTCTCTGGACTGCTACAAAGGATTCCAGAAGAGATAACTACATTTATTTTATGCTGGCAATTTGTGTTGCATGATGAGAGCTGATGCGAGGGCTGAAATAGTTGATTTGGAAGGCCCAGCACTCACAGTATACACATTTTTCTGGTGTTTACCTCTGGCTAGCTGTGCTCTGGTCCTGTGAATTGGTTGCTCATTAGTGAGTGGACTGACTCAGGCCTGGAGCATATCCGATAGTTTAGTTTCACCTGCAACAATCAAGTTGGCACATTCAGGAGTGTGAAATGAAGTGTGGCAAGTGAAGTGACCAGGTGATTCAATTTGAAAATACTGAGGGAGATGTATCTTTCTGAAAAAAGTAAGCCTTTATCCTCAGGAGGTTTAAATTTGTTACAAAGGGGATGAAGTTCTTAATCGCAACATTCTTAAGGATTGAAAAATAAAAAAGAATTAAAAGCAGTGTTTTTGACTAGCCGTGTTTGAACGCAGAGGTAATAGTCTTTTTTTTACTAAAGAAATTACTGATTTCAAGTTGCATGTAGCTGAAAGGATGCTGTTATGTGCATCCATAACTTCACCTGACATGCATACAGAACATACAGACAACATTTTTCGAAGTATCATGGTCTAACTTTGATTCCTTTGAAGTAAAATTTCTGCTAATTTGAATGGCATCAGACTTAGGCCAACAAATTGCTTAACAGCGAGTATTAACAATCTTTCTCTGATGGGGAAAAAAAAGAGAGTACTGACAGTAAGTTATGAATGTCTTTACACGTTATAAATACCTGGATGAGATGTTAATGCTGTCAATTATTAATGTTATGTTAATAGTGATGAAAATAGAAAACAAGTAACCTTAATGTATGATTTTTAAATGCCAAGTAAAATGATTGAGCTGTGCAACATGTAGAATCCTG